>NW_022726160.1:560218-572619 GCF_011630105.1 Anneissia japonica
TTGCATCCCCTTGCATCCGCCCCAGAGGCCTATGATAGGATGAATGATAGGCATGGAACCTTGATAAGTATAGGCATTGAAAAGGGAAAGCACTTTTGTATGTTGTTGTCGTGATTTACTCTGTTTGGCAATTTATGGAACGTACAGTACGATCTAGAGTTCTAGACAAACAAAGCGGGTAGCCTATGTTGTGTGTTTCTTCGTGATAAGATTATATCGATTTCTATAGGAAGTGATCCCTTATCTCTGTCGCTATATTGGATAAAGTGCAAATGTACAGTGCTATAGATTAATAAAGTCCTTGAATCATATCAAAACTGAAACCGCACTGAAGTTGATGTAAATAACATGAGTAGGAAATCTTCACTAATTTTCTCTTTAACTTATAAATGACCATCCTGATGAATCCTCGTGACAGGCCTAGTCGCGAGTGTTTACGCGGCTGAACAATGGCCACCATTTTTTGAATAAAATATTAAAGTAGAATAATAAAGAGGAAAAGAGGATCAAGCTAACGACACACATGGGACGAATGATCCAGCTGTTACATCACGGCTCAATAGGAAACTAATAGCTATAGGCCTATAGGCCCCTATGTAGTGGCAGACGATAAATTATGTAAGGATTTATTCATCAGTCCACACTGATGCCACACACTGATGCATTAGATTAGGCTAATGCTAATTTTTCAAAACCGTGCTGTGTATGGGGCTAGTTTGGTCATATTTTAATAAGAGCATCAATACATAATCTTAAATTAATAATCATAAATAGGATTAATATCAATCTTTATCGTATAGACCTTTCCGCTAAGTCCCGCACCTTGGACTTGAAAATGACTGCGTAAACGTGTACGTAAACTCATTGGTTATGGGATAACCCATGTGTGTTACAAGGCATAATGTGAAGCACACGTTACGTACCATAACTCTCTCACGGAACGCACGCATACACTCGTGCACGTCAGCGACTGGGCATGATAAATAAATTGCTGCCAGCCAGTAGGTATTATTATAAGCAGGAATGCGCATAGGCCCCTATATTTGTTGTGAGACAGAAGCTTAAAGGAAACAGAGTGGGTTTTATTCATGAGATAATTACAGCATTTGAAACATAGACCCTGGTATTGGAAAAGAACAAGCTTGAAGCACAACCCAAACAGAAAGAGTGATATCAACTCAGTCGCCATTGATAATAGAGTAGGCTACTGATGATCATGCTTGCTAAACGTATTCGTTGATATTTCGATATCATTATATATTTTCCATATGTTTAGGGATTATTAGCACTTATAATCAAATATGACCTTTACATACGAACAGCATTACGGATTTGTACTTGTTAGAGTGTACTTGTTATTAGTTTACGCAAATAATTATACAAATTGGCGTGTACGGGATTTGATAATAGAAACGTCTACGCTATGATGGACGTCGTGTAGAGTTTACATGCATAAAATCAGCACCATAGGCGTATTACATCTACCGTATTTAGAGGAGAGGACGGTGTTGTCAGAACACCTAAATATAGCATTTTTAGTAACGGGACTGGACAGATTATTTATAATTTTTAGCCAAGCCAGCAAGACAAATTGTTTTGTTATTCATTCACGCAATTGCTGTTAATTTCTATTCATTATTCTAGTTTATTCGAAACAAGCTGTATTCACATCGGTATTGTAGGCGGTTGGCATTTACATTTATTTAAAAATTTACAACAACTTTTTCTAAGCCTAATCAGCCTAATTATGATACTGATTGCAATCGCCGTGAGGAAATGAGGCATTGGCATTTGCCATTACTGTATTTGGCATTCGGAGCAATTTTGACATTTATTGTTGCAAGGATAATGATGATAACTCTAGCAAATGAAAGCGTTTTATGTCAACATGGCCTGCGATCGTAATATGCGATATAAATAGTATAGGTTACTGCAGTTTATGTTGATAATATAAATGTTGCGTTGCCCAAGCCCGGTGGACTAAAAGAATCACCGATAGATCCGAACTGGGCAAAACAACGTTTTTTGGCCTCACCATCATCATCGTCGCCGCCGCCGTCATCAGATCGTTATCATTATATCGTCTTCACCATTCCTGCACCACAATCTTCAGTAGCATCGTCTTAGTCATTATTATCATCGTCGTCATTACACAGCCATCAGCATGATCATCAACGTCATCTTCACACGGACATCAGCACCATAACCATCATCGCAATTCGGATCATCATCACTCACCATAACAGTATCATCGTCGTTATCACACCATCGTCAACAACAGTAGCAACATCATATTCGTCATCATCACAACCAGTAGAAGCATCATCACATTCGTCGAATCATAAATGTCATTATCGACATAGTCGCCACCATCGTCATCATCATCATTATCATCATCAACAATGGCCCCGCCCCCCCCCCCCCAATCAGTCACCCCGTCGGGGAAACCCTGTCACTGCCATTAGTCACTGCGTCAATTATTTATGAACAATCATTAAAGCATTTTGGCATCCGATGAGTTGCACTTAAGTGGTTTGAAAGCAATTTATATCAAGTTTACTCATTGATGCACAAGAGACATTAAATGTAGAATCCCACAAGATTCGACTTTAGATCCTCCTTTTTATCCTGTAAGATTAGGCAAATCATGTTTTAAACATTCTGATATTTCATCTATAATTCTCGAAAAGAGCTTAATGTATCTAGGCGTCTTTAAATGGCGGGGGTTGGGGTGGGAGGTGGAGTGAGGAATCGATTATTAACTAAGGGATGCTAGCTCGCAAAATAAGGTGATATGATGTGATTTTTATCTACTTTAGCGTGTTTTTTTTTTGTTGCTGGGTGGGAGAAAACTGGGGAGCCAACTGTTTTAGTGATGGGGGGGGGGGGGGGGGGGGGGGGGGAGTGCACCGTCCCGCCACCGATAGACACGCCACAGTGTAAATGAGATAAATCTTGCAACGCCTCTTTATCATGATTGTTGTTAAAACGGAACCCACCGGCGTAAAAACAGTACACAGTATTTTATTGTTTTTTTATGTTTCCCTGACAAAGCAAGACATTTTGTCTGACCTTTTAGTAAGTTATTTTTAGTTCGTACCTATGGGTCAAGGTTAACATCAGCGATCGTCTCGGCGGCTTTTGAACAAAATGTAATAATAGGTCTGAAATGGAGAGGTATTAAAAATATTAATTAATTATACAGTGAAATTGTAATTTCACTGTTCCCTGATAATACTAATACATCCCGATCTACCGTAGGTCATGGAGAGGTCACCCTTGAATAAGCCTAATCAATTGATACTTATGATTAAAAAGATTTAAACAGATTAGGCTAAGCATATGAAATAATGATAAATTTAACATCTCAATTAACTTTGTGCGGACGTGTGCTTTTGTTATATTAATGGGACTGGACTTGTACAGTTACATGCTCCGTTAAATTCTTGGCTATTGGCTACACAACGTTCGTCTGCAATATGGTTTGAACAATGTAGGCCTAACCTGAAAATGACAAAAATTCATTTAAAAAAAAAATTTGAAATTAACATACTCACAATGCAGTAACATACAAATTATTAACTTGAGCATAGAAATTATTGAATTAAAAAATGTGTACCCTGATTTTTAAAATGGAAAATAATAATAAAAAATAGTAAAGTACTTCCAGTGACTGGCAGTGTTTCTATCATTTTGTCGCTGTAAAATTTTGTGCAAATTTTTATTTCAAACTGAGCAAGCTAATTTAAAAAATGATTGATGATTTCTTTTGGTATTTTGTATGGGACAATGTTATCCACAGTGTCAACATAAATGACAAAACCTTCACATGTATAAGGATGGGTTCTTATAGGTCTATATCTAAATTGCGTTTACTTTTCTCAATTATAAGTCATAATTTGGTCTGAGTTCTATATAGGCCTAGCTAGGCCTGAACAGGTTTTTCCTTGTCTGTACCAAAGTGGAAGGACTGTAAACCTATTATTTTTGGGCCTGAATATCTGATCACAGACCTCACATAGGGATGTAGTATTATTTAGGTTTGTAAAATACTGACTAAACAAACGTATTTCATATAGCTAATTAACCTTTGTTAATTTCTATTTAAGATGATAGTAATGATTAAATTATGATTGATAATAACCATAATACTGTAATAATGAAAAATGTAATCGTAACAACAAAGACAACGATGATGATGATAATGGTGTTGATAATAATGAGGATATTATTTATTTTGTCGAATTCGATCTCTTGACGAGATGGCGTGCTGTATTTGTTAAATCGATGTACGAAGTAATCAAAAAGAATGTAAAAAGTGAAAATTCGTGTACGGAGCTTGATTTTCGGTGCCGAATAAATGCCAACCATGTTGGAAAATTGTAATGCAGTGCATAATTACCGTAACAATCATTTCCCTTGAATCCTAAAAATAAAAGTGTGAAAGCACGTGGGGGCGCTACATTAGAAATTTACGTTGTCTGTTCAGGACGAAGTTAGAATATTTATTTGTATTATTCGAGATTATACTTCACGGTTCTTTCACTACAGCTGAAGCAACCAGAAGCGGGTATAAGAAATCGAAAAAAAAGTGAATACGTGGGGGAAATTTAATGAATATATAAATATGGCAATAAGGAAATTCAGTACAGGACTTAAGGACCTACTGTGCCTGCAGAGTGCGGGGGGAATGCTACAATGGTCCGTCCACCGGGAGAAAAATACTTTACTGGGATATTTTTGGTCCATGTTTTTGTGGTACTATGCAAAGAGGCCCAACGGCTTAGCGCCTCATCCGTATTTCTCCCAAGGAACTCAAGTGTACAAAGGAAGAACTGGCAGGTTTCACCAGTGTCATCAGCGGCGACAGGCTGTTGGAAATACATTCAAGCCTCCGCAGGCTAATTTTAGGAACGACGCTCAGGTATTTAATATCAATCAAAACGTTGTCATGGTGACAGTTGTCTAGCAAGCAGTAGGATTTAAGAGGGTCAAGAATGACGTTTACGAGGAGTGGCGATAGACCAACGATTCCTTTAACTCCTAACTGAAGGATTAATTTGTTATCTATAGTAAGGTATGCGACACTTAAAAAAGTATGATCGTCTTTCGCAGAAAGAATTTAATTTTCACGGTTAAAAATTTTTTTCTCACGATTTTGTTATCATTGCTTAATGATATCCAATTCAATCTATATATTTAATGTATTAAATATGTTAATCAGTGACAGAAAAAAAAATTAACTAAAATATAAAAACCAATACTTTACATTTAGGATATTCAATGTAGAGGGCGTTCGACCGAGTTTATTGGAGCATAGCCAAGTGGATAGTGATTAAAATCATAATGTAATTAATGAAACCTGTAATAAAATGCATTTCAATAAAATTACAATAAGATACCTAATTAACCAACGATTTTAATTAAAACGCCTTCAATTTGTAGAGCTTTTTTTTTCTGTCGCGAATATTTTTTGTAGCGAACTATTATGACACCGGATTGTGCGTTTGTGTACGTCCATAAACGTAAAATCAGCGAGGATTGGGTATTTGGTCTTGAAAAGGGTGCAGTTTAACTAGCGACAGCTTGCGTCTGCATAGAGTTCGCGTAATCTGACAGGGTCGTACACCACACGAATCCTGCAACAGACCAAGTAAGTATAGTATAAGTCGGAAACAAAAGAGAGGAAGACAGTGGATTCAGAATAATGAATGGATTGATAAACGGGGTAAGGATGACATGACAGGTTGTTGTTTTTCAGTAGTGTATGTATGTATGTAAATATGTATATATATATATATATATATATATATATAATGTATATACATATACATATATGTATATACAGCGTTACCGTATTATAGATTAGATGTACCAGAGGCAAATGATTTTAGTTGAAATATAGGGCCTACCTCTATATACCACTGAGGCTTGTGATTTATAGATGATGTAGGCCTATAGGTCTCATAGTGTATGTATGCATAGTGTGTGGATACCGGCATTTTACTGTAAACGAAAGCTTTTCGATTTATTAAACCTAATTGTTGTTCATCCCAAAATAGAGGAATTTTCTCGCTGATAATCGTGATCGATCGTTTTTCATGGCCATGTGTTGATACGTAAACGATAAATCCTCCATGGTTCAACCTAGGATTTAGGTATCGATAAATTGCACCAGACTACAAAAAAGACGACGGGTCCCAGCCTATTCTAATTGTTGAAAATGAGCGTCGTCTTCTACCACCCAACAACACTTATCGATCTGGCGTATCGAATTTGTTGTGTAGGCCCATTCAAATTATGTTTATGAAAATTCGATTACGGCCAATAAAATATTGGACTAATATTAGTGAACAAAATATATGACAATGCCAAGACATTTTATAATAATGGAAATTCCTACGATTTGTCCTTCGGCTTCGCGCGTTTGGCACGTCCGTTATCACAGAATTGGTCAGTCGTAAAACACTGCCACATGTTCGTGATAAATAGCGGTGCTCATCGATTTTATTGCGTTGAATGCGTTAATAATAGTTTCCAGTAAGGTCAATAGTGTGTAGCTTACAACTAACTAGTATCTATAGGGCTATTTATCTACTTTTGGAATAGGTAGGTCTAAATTAAAACATAGCCTATTTATGATTTTTAATCGACAGCCATGTGGTGACGCCGGCTCAGACATAGGGTGAATGAAACGTCCACCTTAACCCCACCATCATCGGGCCGAATATGAGCAAATTTTACACATGATTACATACTACAGTATATTAATTGTATCATTTACAGCGCTATTATTTTCATGAAAAGTCCCATACATAATACGTGTCTGAGCTGCCCGGAAACCGGTCAGAGATCTCGTCTGCTGTCCACAACAGGGGCCGCCTCAAGAACCATAGGCGTGCGTGCCGTTCGAACCAGCGTCGCCGCTTTTAGTTGCGGTGCCCCTGCCTTAACCGCTCGGCCATTCGACTCGCTAAATTTAGTGAATAAACACAGTGAAGTAGCCCAAAAATGGCCTCGGAATGTCAATATGGTTTTCAAAGCAGTGTTTCATGACGAAATGATTGGTTTCCCCCGACGGAGAGTACCAGGTTCACCGACAGGGGCCCTGTTCTTCATCCTATGATTCCACCACTTAAATCGTATTACAGTATGACCGCCTCGGTTTAGGCCTATTCAATGCAATGTAGGCCTACACAGGACAATAAACGATGTGAATGAAATTAATGGTTTCAGTTCCCTTTTTGTTCATGACGGTTGTCCGGGTTGAGAAAAGAATTCAATGGATCTAGTTGACGATGAACAGATCTTAAGTGACACTTTAGGTTTCAAAAGTTAATTCTAGGTTTAGCGAGGAATGCAAGCGAGTTTATTAAAATCTCATAGCCGGTCCGTGTGACTCACTCACTCCAGAGATTTCAATTGGATAAAATGTTATTTTTCTGGAATCGCTTAAAAACCAATCGAAATAAAATCAGCAGTAGGACCCATCATATATTAATGTGTACTTATTTGGTAATAGGATCGAGCTTCCAGACACTTTTCGATGGTTGGTTATCAAAAGTTTTTTTGGGCTACAAATGAGGAAATAATTTATTTGAGTCCGATGTCGCTTCACCTCAATTATACTATCTTTCCGAACCCCCCACCCCCGAAACTATTATTATTATATTATTTATATAGCGCCTCTTTCTTTATTGTTTGAGTCCTCAGTATACTGTACTCGAGTTTTTTTGCCAACATTTGTCAAAGGTCTTTCAAAACTATTAATTATTTAAATAATAAATACGGTACAGCAAAGGCGGTTTATACAAATCTATGCTACAATATAATAAATGAATAAATGAAATCAGTGATGCGTGATGTATTGTATTCATTAACGAGTACCTAGTATAAGGAAGCGTTATTTGAAAGCTAACTGGTTCATTGACTGCAGTACGGACACAACACACAACAGTATACAATAGTGTTTTTACAGAATTACAGCGGACAGTTTAATCTATTATCATTTTAAGTGCGAATGAAACCTACTGTTTCAGGTAAGAAAATTACTTGTAATATAGAAAACATAGGCACGCTATCACCAAAGAACCGATCGCGATCTGTGACGTCGTGAAGACATTGGGCGGGACAGAAACTAACGGTAATACGGTAGTTTACTTTCATTTTAGCGTGTATAAAATTATCATTGTGTAATAGTATGTTAAGCCGGAAATGCCAACATGTTTTAGGCCTGCAGAACGAACGTAGTTCTATAATACATATTTAATTAATACAGAAATACCAAATCTAGAAGCTCGCTGTTCATTAATAATAAAACGTTATGGATCACGGAAATCGGAGATAGACGGTTTAGGTACAGGTATGTTGAGATGATACTCGACGATGCCAGTTGTTGCAATACAATTGCTTTAAAAAAAACAAAAACAAAAAAAAACAAAAAAACTCGAGGCTAGGAAGGTGAGGTAGAAAGAGTTTAATTTATTTGTAGCAGATACAAACTCTCAGAGTTTATCACCACGCTAATCCATCATCAGATGATATTAAAGTAGGCCAATATATTTTATCTCCAACTGATCGAGTTATGTGAAAGAAAACCGTCTCTGACTACGAGTTCCGATATCATGCGCAAAGGTGCGGCCAACCAGAATGCAAGTTACTAAAAGATGAATAATAAAACGACAATAGGCCTATAGAGAAATGAACGTACTGTATTGTTTGTTAACATAGGGAAAAGAACACCTAGAAAAGTAAGGGTTTTTGAGACCCCTATAATATACGACTGGGCCTTTAGTTCAACAAAAAAGATAATTTTTATTCAACTCTATGAAGCGACTCTTCCTCCTAGCCTTGTTGGCTGTTCTTAACATCTTGTCGATCGGAATCAGTGAATCATTATCAACATCACATCCTTTCTATCTCCATGATCTGTTTTCCCAGCATCAGGTTTTATTGATATTTTTCAACAGATGCATATTGAATAAACCTATTAATAAAAAAATTAATCATGATGCAATGCGATCGCTGTTTTCAACTTATAATAATTAAATAATTCTCATCAGTTGCTGTAATGGAAAATTGTATTGCATAATAAATTGCCTATCTGCGTCGTAAATCAATGATCCGTTGCCATAAATTCTAAGCTTTACCCTGTAACGCGACTCATTTAGCGACATTATCATATTACAGAATAGATAAAACTAGGTTAATGTCTTCATGTACAATGTGTATTTTTTTTACAACATTGATCGTTTTTTTTTTTTTTTTTTTTTTTTTTCTATTTTTGGTTTTTTTTTTTTTTTTTTTTTTTTTTTTTGACTATTTCTGGTTTATTGTTGTATTGATAAAGGAGATTGTATTGAGAAAAACACTATTTGCACTTACTCGATGGTTTACTTTTGTTAAAGATGTCAACAAGAAATGTATCGTAACTATTATCGTCCACAGAGCCTTACGAAAGGCCCACGTAGCACAGTACGTTTGTTCTGAATCAATATTTAAATTTCTTGAAGTTGGATGATTGATGGTCGGTCATTGTAAAATTGAACTTGAGGGCGTGGTTAAATACAGCACCATGACATGAAATTAAATACAATCAAGCGGAAAAGTAAAATTGTTTAAAAAGACGTCGCAAAAGGGTCTCTTGTTGAAGGTTTTTCGAGGGTGGGTTTATTTTTGTATGGGATTAATGCACCATCTAATCTTTTGTTATTTTTTGTATTTTTACAGGAGGTCTGCGAATTCGATATTGATCCTTCAGAGCTTGAAGATAACCCTCAGAACGATATGATTCCAGTAGAATACGGCGAGACAACTACTATAATACCAAGGCCTGCGTATGAACAATATACGCACGGCTGTCGGTTGAACATCGTGGGCGAGCAGCGATTTAAAGAAGAGGTAGAGATTCGGCCGGGAATTCGACAAAAATATTACAACACAACCTCTTTTATTTATCCCGAAAGTACCAGAAGGCGCTATATAACTTCCATACAATTTATCCCAGGACTGCAACCTAAACACTATACATCGACAGTATATGCGTTCCCAAAATGGGCGCAAAAGACATATTTAAGTTCTGTGAAACATCACGATGCGCAGACGATAAAATGGTACAAGTGTTCTGTACAGATGGAGACTAGAGACTTTATATCTGTGAAGCTTATACACGTTTCTTAAGAATTGTATCTTGTTACCCATGGGAATGGTTTTTATGGCGGAAAAACGATGTTCATGGAATGTAAAATGTAAACTCAACACTGCATATCGCTTAATCATGCGTGACGAGATGACTGTATAAACAATGTTCTTAAAATAGCTACGCATACAAATTATTACAATAACGCAATTTTTATCGATGAAATAGTGACGTCATATATTGAATGCTTCTGGGCTATGAGATGCTTTAGCAGACAATGTACTGCTTGTCTCGAACTCTGTAGCCTGGCTGATCAATATTTATGATCTGGAAAGTATTATCATTATTATTATTATTGTTCTCATAGTATATTCTGGCTGGAGTAATTTAAACAAGAAAATGGAAATTTCAACTGACAATACTTATTCATATTCACATGAAAATATTTAGCTTGGACCAATTTTTCTTTGGAATTCTGCAATCAAATACTGAATCAAGAAAACCAGGAAAAGAAAAAAAAACATTTGTAAAATTTCTCTTGTGAAATTTATTGCAAAGAATATGCAAGATAAAATATCTGAAATATTGAGAGTTGAAGGACCAATGTAAAATGACTTTTTAAAATCGTTTAGTAATGATTATCATGCATTTTTATAAAACTGCTCAAAAGAACTTGTTGTTAAATGATTATTGGACATTACTTCCATACTACTTCCAAAAGTGATCATTGAGCATAGATGCAGACATCAGCAGTCCCACACTGTCGCAGACCATGACCTGCACTCTTGTTTTGCAGTGCCATGCCAAGTTCCGAAACATACTGTACTATGGAAGATTTGAAGGACCAATGTGAAATGATATTTTAAAATCGTTTGGTTAAGATTATCATGCATTTTATAAAACTGTTCAAAAGAACTTGTTAAATGATTTATTTGATATACTTCCATGTTTTTTCCAAAAGTGATCACTAATGTAGCTCTTTATATGCAGACATGGTCTATTCCTGACCATGATCTGCACTGTTGTTATGTAGTGCCATCAAGTTGTTCCCAGACCATTTTGAACTGTTGCCGTGGTGCCTAACATCATTAGGTGGTTCTAATACAGCCGCAGACCATTGTGGCATGTGACGTTACCTAGCTGTCTATCATCCAAGATGATTGCAACATAATCAACTGGTTTCAATATCACTCCAGACAGATGACCGGTGTAATAACATCAAAGAGGATTAAATTTCTTGTATTTCTTAGCCATCAAGCTCATCTAACAGGGTCTTCCTCGATAATTTCTTCTTTGGTCCCCCTGAAGACAGTAGTAAATAAATAAATAAATATTAACTATCCACCACATACATAGATCCTACGCACCTGATTTATTAAAACTTTTTGTATCACAAATGATATACACCACTTTAACAGGTCTACAGTATTTTGAAACAGCGCCACAAATGTCTCGCAACTTTTCGCTGGGTTATTGCAACTTTTCCAGGTTATCGGAAAATTTCATTTCAAATTTGGCGAAAATGGTGTATAAAAAATGTGCCAAAACAATTAGTTTTTGGACAAAGCATAGCATACACTGATGCAAAGCATAAGTTACAAATTAGCTCATATTTGAGTTTTGTTATACAGTGCCACCAGTAAGCGGAGCGAGATGTTGCAGTCTGGAAAAAAATATATTCATAGTCGTATATGAAAACATGCTTTTTGAGTCTATGTATGTGGTACATCAAACAAATATTGACTGCTTTTTTTTTTTAGGTAATGGTTATACTGTAACTAGATCCCCGCAATGACTTAGAGACTACTGGACTGTACTTTGTCCTTTGACCCTTGAAAGCACCTTGGGGTTATAGTTTGACTGAACCATTTTCTTCACAGCAGTCAATATTTGTTAACTGTATAACCTACTATTTATAAACAGAACAGATATCAGTACATATCATAAATATATTATTTTGTTGTAAATTATTTTTACCTCAGTCATTTTCTTAGCCATATCGTAGTTTAAATTAAGTATCAAATTGTTTACTTCAATTATAAAAACTCTGTTGTACAATTTGTCTTTCTATGGTTATTTATCAATAAATATATAATAAACCATGTCCAGTTTTTGTGTTGAGCATTTATCACTTATTCTTATTCTTTTATTTCCAATTAAAACAGACAAAACACATAAAATCAACTGGGTGAGCTGGATGGAAACACTAAAGCGAACTTAATCACTGTGACTAATGTCAGTGTTTCCCACTCACCCAGTTTCA
>NW_022726160.1:572628-575339 GCF_011630105.1 Anneissia japonica
AAAAAAAAAAAAAAAATAAAAAAATTAAAAAAGATAAAAAAAAAAATAAAAAAAAAAATATTATTAAAAAAAAGGGGGGGGGGGGGAACAAAAAAAAAAAAAAAAAAGAGAAAAAAGAAAATCGCAATGGTGTATTTATTTCAATATATGTGGCAAAGACAAGCCAAATTTTTTTCAATATATGTGGCAAAGACAAGCCAAACCAGTCACTTGTTGCAAATCCTGTTTTGGAGATAATGGCCAAAACATGCTGGAATGTCAAAATAAAATCTATTTTATTGCACTAAACTAACCTTTATATATCTATACATCATGCTATGCTGTTATTTTCCTCATTTGGTGATGGTTTCTGCCTAAGAAATGCCTAAAATCGTAAACTTTGAAGGCTGATTTCTCAAATATTGTTCTCTAAACAGCTGTATGTTTAAACTTGTGTAACTTCATAACGAAGTGTCGGATTTAAATGATTTTTTTACCATTTTATAGCTCTCATTGTACTGTTAAACCATGTATTAATAACTAAAAATTGATTTTTCCGACGAGTGACTGGTTTGGCTTGTCTTTGCCACATATTTTATTTCTAGGCCTCCATTGAACTTATAAATACATTATATAAATGTAATAAAGAACAATTCCACAAAAAGTTCAATTTTTTAAAAGACAAAAATGTTTAGGCTTTAAGAAGTCAAAATAATTTTTTAGAGAGGATCCTAATGGGTTTGTCCTATAGAAATGATCTTATAGGAATTTATCCTATAAAGATGATCCTAATGGAGTTGATTCTATAGGATGTGATTCTATAGTGATTGTCCTATAGGAGTTGATCCTATGGAAATGATCTTGTGGAAATGATCTTAATGTAGATGATTCTATAGGAGTTAATCCTATGGAGATGATCCTTTTGGAGTTAATCCTATGATCCTAAGGCGATGATCCTTATGGAGATGATCCTAATGCAGTTTATCCTTATGGAGATGATCCTAATTACATAAAGTATGTTTTGATGACAACCAAAAAAATGGAGAATGGTTTTGCAAAATCAACATTTTTTTGTACACTTTCACAGAGGAGTGGATACTGAAAAAGAGTCTGTTTGTACACTCGTGAAAATGTTGATAATTGTTAACAACCCCTAAAACAATGTGCAGTCTATTGTAAAATGTTAACATGTGGGCAATTAAATAAAACCTCTTGTTATAAATACACAGGATGCAATACAATATGCATTATATTTGGAAATAGGTCTACAAATTAATAAATACCAGAGTTTCGATTAACATATTGCTGGTACAATTTTAATTTCACTTAATTGCCAAATTCGGCCTGAAGCATTAATAAATTATTGAACATGCTCTAAATTAGTTGCACTTTGTACTACTACTTGAATTATTAAAAATTTTTTTTTTAATTAAGTGCTGTGTTTGCTTCTGCTGGGCTTTAAACATTTTATTTTAGCAAATTCTTTTTCAGTTTTTTTCTATGCAGGCAGCTCTAAAAAAAATTTGGTGGTTCTGGTTGTGCGTATAATCAATAGTATGTTTGGAATTGATATTTAATCTAGTTATCGCTGGATCTGGAATTGTTATTTTTGTTAGCGCCCTCACATCAGTTACGATTCACTTTTTTCATCAATGACGGTTCACAGTTCATCATCGACGATTTACGGTTTTTTTTTATCATCGACAATTCACTGGTTATCATCAAATTGTTGCCTGAACGGCATTCCACACCCAACTGTGGTAATTTGAATAAATAAATAAATAAAATAAGTAATTTCAATGAATCATTAAAACGAAAATCACAAACCTTCTAAGAATCGGTCAGCGGTCTTCTTGCGCAAGGTCTCAACAGTGTCGTCTGCTTCAGCCCATTCAAGAACCAATCGGCGGCCGTACAAATGGCTACTGTGACACAGCGCTTCAAACGCCCTCTACGATATTAGTGAATCAAGAACGATTACTCAGACAAATCATGCATGGAAATTTTATGTTAAAGGAACTGTCTAAATTGTAAAGAAGTTAGCGTAGAAGATATTTTTATAACAATGTATACATTTTGAATTATTCACAGATTCACGAGAGGTATATATTCAGCTTAAATACTGTCACAAAGTCATTTTTTTTGCAATTTCTGTATGAAATATTTAAACTATTGGACAAATTTAAATTGCTGAATTGTAGAATAAGATGTTACTTTCGACTACGATGGCCAATGAGTCTATGGCTAAGCCCATGTTTATGCGATGAGGCTATGCAAGAATGTGACAACCAGAGCCTTGCAGGCGTCAACGTTCCTATGCATGATACACGACTTTTAGAAGTATATATACGTGTATATATATATATATNNATATATATATATATATATATACATATATGTATATATATACGTATATATATATACACATATACATATACACATATACATATACATATACACATATACATATATATATTCATATATATATATTTATACATGTAGACTGTAGAACACTTCATTTATTTTCGAAAGAAATTTTCGGCCAGTCCTCTGGCCTTCATCAGCTTTACTGAATGTACATATGTATGTATATATATATATGTTTATGTGTGTGTATATATACTTATATATAAGTGTACATTATATATAAGTATATAAGAATATAAGTGTATATATAAGTATATATATAGGCCTATATAAGTATATATGTAAGTATGTGTATATATATATAA
>NW_022726160.1:577215-605578 GCF_011630105.1 Anneissia japonica
CAGTCGGCTGCCTTTATATTTTCACCTGTTTTCAGTTTGCATTCAAAGGGTACATTGCTGCACAGCCAACTGTCGGGGATATAGTACCTTCATATGACTACTCATACGTATACAACAGAAAAACCGTCGGAAAACTTTTCTTTGACGCATGCGCATTTGCATAAATGTCTACACACACACACGCGATGTAAAACAAAATGTCGGAAAACTTTTCTTTGACGCATGCGCATTTGCATAAATGTCTACACACACACATACACACTACACACAATAAAAAACATAGGAAATAGCAAGAGTGATTACAATAGTTCCTATTGCATTACATGCATAGGAACTAAAAATGTCACTCCATTTCAAATCTAACGGGTTGATAATGTTACGTTTATTAAAGAAATATTTACCAAGGTTTTTAAAAAAGTTATTGTACGATAAAATGCACAAATAAATAAGTTTGAGGAGTTTAAAAACTGTCAAAATTTACTCGAGCGGAGGCTTATTATTGTGTGAAAAAACTGCCACCTAGCGGTTTGTTTTGATGTTATACCCACTATAACGGCTTTGGTTTGGTGACTAATTCGTTTTATTACTGGTTTATTTAAATTGTATTAATTGAATAGTTTAATTATATGTTGGGAAAATACAACAAATTAGAAACATATACAGAACAGGAGTTGGAGGTTAAACAAGGGTCAAGACAACATATTTAAATGAATAGAATCCAATAACAATAAATTGTACAAAATGTGACTTCTTCAGTTTTCTAATGGTCATGGATGATGTGTCCTGATACTGGGAAGGTTGTACCCCAGCTAGAGACAATGTAGCCTGGGTTCCAGGCCCTAATTTTGGGTTACTCACTATTTATTGCGTTTAGTGCGCGCCATACCTAATTTAATTAGTGTCCCATACTTGATTTCTTTTTTTTTTCTTCAGATTAGGACCTGGGAAAATACTGTCTGATCATTCATGCATACGATTTCCCACATCAAATTCGATGTGGGATATCGTATGCATGACAGTTCATTCACTCATGCATATTAATTAATCTTATTAATTTTCAAATTGAAGATGCGCCATGTCTTGACCAGGCTACAGTAGGTGGCTAAGCTAGGCCAGCTCCCCTTTGCCTACCTACTTGAATTAAAACAGTTTAGTATTGGTTCTTGGCCTGCTGAATGACATGGACTGATAACTTACAAATAACCCTGTTCACTGCTGAACTCCACAGATTTAGCCTACGAGGTAGGGTAGAACATAAGGTACTGTATTAAGAACTTAAAAATAGGCCCAACCAAGCCTCTCTCAATTAGACTCTATAGAGGCCTGGGCCATATCCTCCTGGAAAGAGTGGTGTTATGTTTTTAATATGTCGGGCCATCAAGTCTAAGCTTAGTTCATATTTGCCATTTCCCACTCGTCCTTCTAGGATCTATTCTATATATTTTAGGTCTGTTTTATCAATGCTGATGAAGTGTGCCAACACAGGAAAGGTTGAGCCCACCCAGTGACAATGAAAATGCCACTTACCTTGGCATCATGTTTGGTGAGGAAGTCCACAAATCCAAAGCCCCGATGACCACCAGTTCCTGACATTTTCTTGGGGATTCTTATTGCTTTAATCTCTCCAAATGTTCTATAAATTTAAGATGCACACTTTATTCATTGTTCATTGTTAATTTTAATATACATAAAAAATCACATAGAAATATACAAAGATGAATTCAAATTGTATATCTGCTCCTTCTGAAATGAAAAAAAGTTAATATATAAAATAAGTTATTACTAAAGTAAAATTGGAGAAAAATATGTAAGTTATTAAGAAAGATGAATGATACTGTTTTCAATTGCTATGTTTTTTTTTGTATGTACTCAGGGAAATAAATTCACTTTTACATTTGTATTTACCTAACTTTTATGTTACACACAAGTAACACAATTTTTCTAGGGATAACTCCTGTATGTTAATTCACTACCATAAACAAGCCACCAATTTTATTCATGGACAAAAAGAAGTAAATTGCATTGAATGATCCATCTTAGGCAGAGACATGACCCCTTGATTTCTTTACCATTAAAACACAAGCACTTTATGGTACGTTACCTGAACAATTCTTTAACTTCATTCCTTGATGCTTCAAAAGGAATGTTTCGTATCAGAATCTTGGTTGATTTTTGTTTTTTATTCTTAACAGTCTTCCTTGTAGAAGTTGATTGTTTTCTGAGAATAAAAGGTATAACAGAAGTTGCGTGTTTACATATTTTGTTATGCAGACACAAATCTAATGCCAGTAGAATAATATGGCATACCTACAATGGTAAAGATAAAAAAGACAGCACTATGAAAATAACATAAGGTAGAAAACAAATACAGTAGAACCCCTATTAAGGGACACCTTTAGGAACCATAAAGAAATATCCTTTTAATATTGGTTGGTCATAGTGTTAAAAGATATATTTTTTTTTCTTGTTTCACAGCTGAAAATGCGTCCCCTTCACAGGGGTGTCTCCTATTATACAGACCATGTACTTGTGTGTATGTGTGACTCAACATGATTAACAAACTACAACAAAAACATGGAGAAAGATTTATTTGACTGACAAAATTATTAACCAGCTGTATAACACAGGTCATTGAGCTTTCACTGGCAAAAGCCATGGGCCACAGGCCTTGCATGGACCACAGTCCCTCTTTCCAACAATGGCCCCAATTTTGCTGATTGGTGGCCCTTAAGGACCAGAATGTGTAATAATGAGTCCCCAATGTAGTAAGGAACCAAAGCAGGTTTAGCCGAGGGGGCTCTGGCCCCTTCGTTACTCCACTGTTATTGATGACTCACTGTAGAACGGTGCGGTTGGAAATTTTTATTTCTACTGTATGAGAATCAATTGATGTGTGCTGGAGCTCCTTCAATGCCTTCATTGCATCACTTCGTCTCTTGTACTGTACAAATCCATAACCCATCGATAAAAATTGACCTGTAATAATATAAAAAAAAACCCATTATATATCATACATGGTTAAAGCCCCATTCCCAGCAAAATTTCAGTTTTTAAGAAAAATCTAATTTTTGTATAATGTTATACAGATTTATAAATATAATACGGAATTGCTAGTTTGAATTTAGATATTCCTAAGAATAAAAAAAATGTAAAATAAGACTGAAATTTGATTTTTTGTGTTCCACACAAAAAATAAATGCGGATGAATTTTTCATTTTGATTTTGCGATAGGTCGTGA
Source organism: Anneissia japonica (assembly GCF_011630105.1). Classification (NCBI taxonomy): domain Eukaryota; kingdom Metazoa; phylum Echinodermata; class Crinoidea; order Comatulida; family Comatulidae; genus Anneissia; species Anneissia japonica. The sequence continues at coordinate 580,454 of NW_022726160.1, forward strand.
GAAGAAATATCGTAGGCGCCGAAAACATTAGCCTATCCAACGCGGCTAGGCTAGGCCTAGCCTTACCTCGATTTAGGTTCTGTTATCACACATAAAAACGGCCGACATGATATTTTCCGTTGCTAGTATTGACACTTGTGAAATATAATATTTCATAGGAATTATTTCAAATTTGTTAAAAAACTGATTCTGACTGAGATTTTGACACTTAAACAAACACATCTCAGCCTAACCGAACGACCGCATTGTGTGAGATGCGAAGTACAAAAACTAATCTCTTTAGAGAGGGCACACTTTATTGACTGTATAAAGTATACATAAAAGCGAGAGTATTCCAGTGGATGCGATCTACAACCTCTGAATTTGCCTAGTAACGATGAATTCGTCGAGAAAACGGTAATATTTTATGAGAAATAGTCTGTATTTCTCATTTTTTTTATTCTTTTGCGTAAAACTAAAATTCATGCCAATATTTTTTCATGATTTATAATAATTGGAGTAATGCAAATGCATATTTTCTAAAAAAAGGTCAGTTTTTAGTGAAATTTTGCCGGGAATGGGGCTTTAATACAGTGATACTACTGCAATTCACTTATATAAAAAAAAAATTGGTGAAAATGAACTATACGATATGAAAATGTTATTCATTAATATATTATTCATTCAAATTTTTAAATATAAATAAGTAATTCACCTGGATTCCTCATGTCTTTCTTTTTTGAAACGGTCGCGACACTTACTGGACCACATTCAGAAAATACCTTCATATGGAGATAAAAAAAATATCACTATAAAATCTATAAAATTGAAATCATATCAGTATAACACTTAGTCAAGGTGAGTAATTTTGTTTTTAATGGTGTGAAACAGAATTTTTCATTAAATTAAATATATACAGTATTTAATATGGTGATACAAATGATATTCAATTTCCAATTGAGAATAAGAGTACACACACAATACTGGATAATTGTAAATAAAAATGAATAAAATTACCTTTAACAGTGTGTCATCTGTTGTGTCAAAGTTGAGGTTCTTTACGAAAACAGTGCTCTCTGGTTCTGGTTCATCTTCAGATTCCTCCGATTCTAAAACAAGACATCAATTAAGAATCATAACCATCTTTCCAGTAATAATAGAGTCAATGTTCGTGAACATGAATAAGGCACATTATGGTTTCAAATTTAAGCTCTTACTTAAAAGAGAACTAGCAAAATGATTTTTTGTTCTAGAGAGGATTTTTGATATGCCATTAATAAGAGAATCAACCTTAAAATCGTTTTTTGGCCTTTTTTTAATGAAGTTATAGGCAATTATATACGATTTTACTATGACGTCACTGGCGAAAGAGTAACAAAAGATCGTGTAAATAGTGCCGCGTAGGGTATCCGCTGCGTACGATCTTTGCGTGAACGCTGTAACCATGGCTGTAAATTGTGATTGTTACAGCATGCATGCAATGATCGTACGCGGCGGATACACTACGCGATGGATACCCTACGCGGCACTATTTACACGGTCTTTTGTTACTTTTTCGCCAGTGACGTCATGGTAAAATCGTATATAATCGTCTATAACTTCATAAAAAATAGCCAAAGAACGATTTTAAGGTTGATTCTATTATTAATGACATATCAAATATCAAATCTAGAACAAAAAATCATTTTGCTAGTTCTCTTTTAAAGTAATATACATGTCAAATACATTTCCAGCAGCAACTTGCAAAATGTTAATTGTATTCTACTTACCTTCTTCTTTCTCTAATTTTTCTTCCTCTTTTGTTTCTGTTACTTTTTCCTTGTCTGATTTTGCCTCAGCTTGCTTTTCCGTATCTTCTTCCTCATCTATTTTTGGGGTTGGGGTATTGAAGACACCCACTGGCGCCCATTCCAGGTACAGAGGAACATGCTGGAACTGTGAAGGGGTATCATACATCAACTCTAAAGCTTTGCCCAGATTATCAAATTTTCTTTGACAAAAAAAATGTTGTATGCCCATTTAAAGTCATGATATGCCTATATATGGTCACAATGTGATGTCATCATGACCATATTTAGGCATGTCACATGTTTTTGTCAAATAAAATCTGATGGTATGGACAGAGCTTAAGCATTGGGGTCCTAACTAATGGAAACCAGAAAATTCCTATTCAATGTGTGTAAATAAATTAAAATTTAGGTTCAAAGACAATCATCAAAAACAAGGCTAAACAGGATAAACCCTAAATTATCACAATCACATCTAAAACATGACAAAGATAGTCAAAGTTGTGCAGATCCTGAGTGCCCTTCCTTCTTCCTTAAGCATTGGGGCTAGATTGTGCAATTGCTACTCCTCTGCAAAGTGAGTCTGTTTTTACCTTCCCAGCATATGCCAGTACACATTTATACTACTGGGTAGAGATACACACACACAGATACAGTGTTTTGCTGACCTGCAGGGCTAGAATTTTCGAACCCCCAACCATGCTGCTCCAAATGCTTCAACCAATTTAAAACAAAATAATAAATATCAACCTTTGTGTATGCCAGGTTGTAGAATGCCTTTCGTGCTTCCTGTGTGTGAAGGAATTCAACAATGGCACTGACACCAGCTGGAGGAAGCACCAATCTTCCAAGTTCACCAAACTTCTCAAAGACCTCTTTGATTTCTGCTGGACTTGTACCAGCTGGCAGGTTCTTGACGAGGATCACTGACTTGCTACGTGCTGCAGCAGGCTGCAAATAATAAACAGTCAAATGTCTTTGTACATTATCACATTTATACATCTTTTCACAATTGCAAGCAAAAAAAAAGTGTAACCCTTGTTTTCTCAATCATTTGCATAAATGAGCACCAGAGAACCATCTGCAGTACTTACTTTCCTTTCCTATTCCATCTACAAAATCTGCTTGTAACAGTGGCTGCATGACCATATAATAAGCAGTTGCGGATCCAGAATTTGAAATAAAGGGGCCCAGGGAGAGACTTTCACAGATAGAGGGTCCACCAAGCTTATCCACACCATGGTTGGGGCCAAGGTAAGAAAATTAATGATCATGGCACCTCTAGATGCCAGGAAATGGCACTTTCACACTTAAATTTTATTACAATTTTATTTTGTTCTCCATTTTGTTTTTATAATTTTGAAAAATCTAGGGAGCCCCGGGGCGGGCTCAGCCCCTTTGGAATCCACCACTGATATTGCTTGTTCCCGAAAAGCAAATTTATCTCAGAATCTACTTGTGTGCACATATTTTTGGTGCAGGTCTGTACTTTTTCTTAAATTTTTGATTTATTGTAATTGAGGGCTCTTTAATCATATTTTAACACAAAGAACCAACCATTGAAGTCTTGTATATAAATTACAGTTAAGACAATATTGTTTCACTTCTAACAACGTGATTGTCACAAATTATATACAGCAACTGAAATCTGAAACAAAAACTTTTTGTTCTATAAGTTTTTTTTCTGTTATTTATCCTTCTCTTCTAAGAGCTGCCTGCTAATTTTGAGGTGTTGCTGCCACAATCATCTCCTAGAGATAGCATGTGAAACATGTGAGCCCTACAATTAGGGGATTGATGAGTCAAGTTGTTGGTAATTAATAAAGAACAAACTATTTTACCTGACTAAATGAGTCAAGTGCAACACCATTGTCGAGTAGGAATTGCCTGGTCTCTGCAACGATTTGTGTCTCACCAAGTGCCATCCGTACTGCTAAACTTTTCTTTGTCTCCTATACAAAGAAATAAATACATATATTTGTTAATTATTATTTCAATTGGTATAATAAACACTACACAACTTGCATCTTTAAGTAAGGTGTTTTAACATTTCCTAGATTATTACGATAATTACTGTCATTATCACATGTATCAGACATGTCATCATGTTTGTGGTGTGGATTAACTTTTACAGTTGCACATAGACTATTCTATCATTAGATGTACTGTTAAGTAATATTATATATGTGACTTACTGGATCCAATACTTCACTTTTTGACGTTTTGTACTTAGCTGCCATAGTATCTGCCACTGCATTTGAGCCAATGAATAATGTATTCCAATTATGGGAACTGTAACCAAAACAAGAATATTATAAGTCACATCAATAAATAAATCATATTTATATTATTTTTTCATACTGTATAGAATGTAAGCTACTATTGATTCGTAGCTTTGTTTGTGACTTTTTTTTTATCACGATTATAGCGTGAAAGGGAATGAGGATGTATGCATGGTTTTCTATATAGAGCTGAATGTTCCATTTATTTCTAGGGGCGTTTTCCCACTTGACATAATTGAAAATAGTTGTTTTTTAGGAAGTTGATACTTACAAAACAATACTTTTGTGAAAGAGCAATTAGGTTCTGAGCAAATTTACATAGCCAGGTAATTGCAGTACAGTGCCAGCCTTGGTGGTCAATTTGGCAGTACGCCGTTAGGTAATCCCCTATCCTTTAACCTTTTAACCTTTTAATCAAAATGTTACAAAACAACTATGCAAACCTTCCACTAAGAGCCTTCTGTTGTCCTGCTTTCTTTTTCTTATATGATGATCCTTCATTGGCAAAAGAATCTTCCTCTGTTTTCTTTTCTTGCCCTGGCAATATATGCAGTAATCGTCCCTAAAATAGAAGGAAAACAATATACAGTCTGCAAAATAAGTAATACAATTACAAAGGTCAAGTGAATCACATATTTATTTCAATCATGAATCAATTGATTAATCAATCAATCATTCATTCTGTAATTTAGTCCCTCGCTCAATCAATCAATCACTGTACACATTGTTTCTTTGAGAAAATAGTCAAAAATGATAGACCAGCACTATTTACCATGAATATTGATCCATCTAATTCAGAGAATGCTTTTACAGCATGCTCCGGCATCATGTATGTGATGAAGGCAAAACCTTTGACTTTTTTCGTCAATGAATCAATTGGTAAATTTACTTCAGTTAATGGACCTGCAATGATTTAAAGATTGATGATAATGAAAAATATATATACATAAATTATAAATAAATATATATTTTATAAATTGTTATATTCATTTACTTAGGCACATAAGACAAGGATTGTTCATAGCAAATATTACTGTCCTAATCATATGTGGCAATTCCTTACACAGGACAAACTTATACACAAGATGCTTTAAATAAGTTACTCTAAAACCTCGAATAGAAGTCCTGGGCTTATTGTTTCTTTTTGTGAATGGGCTTCTTTTCGAGAGGCTTCTTTTTGAGGCTACTTTTGCAAAGCAAAGAAGGGTGCTTCTATTCAAAATGGAATGAGGTAATTTTTGGGAATTACTACTATAAAACAATAAACAGACATGGAGTGTATTAACTGGCATTAAATCACATAAACTACTATATAAACGATGCATGCTTTTAATTTATTTTGTTTACTTGAAATTCATGTACAGTGTATGTACTGTACTATCTCAAAAAGAAGCCTATGCTATCTTGAAAAGGAGCCCATGGGCTTCTTTTCAAGGCAGCATTTGCAAACTAAATAGAGGGGCTTCAATTTGAGATGGGCTTCTTCTCAAGATTAAGCCCATTGGGCTTTTATTCAAGGTTTTACGGTATGTCATATTATGAGGCCTGGAAGTGGAGCTGTTTTGGTTGTAGGCTAGTGAATTGAACTTAGCTGCCATAGCATCTGCCACTGCATTTGAGCCAATGAATAATGTATTCCAATTATGGGAACTGTAACCAAAACAAGAATATTATAAGTCACATCAATAAATAAATCATATTTATATTATTTTTTCATACTGTATAGAATGTAAGCTACTATTGATTCGTAGCTTTATTTGTGACTTTTTTTTTTATCACGATTATAGCGTGAAAGGGAATGAGGATGTATGCATGGTTTTCTATATAGAGCTGAATGTTCCATTTATTTTTAGGGGCGTTTTCCCACTTGACATAATTGAAAATAGTTGTTTTTTAGGAAGTTGATACTTACAAAACAATACTTTTGTGAAAGAGCAATTAGGTTCTGAGCAAATTTACATAGCCAGGTAATTGCTGTACAGTGCCAGCCTTGGTGGTCAATTTGGCAGTACGCCGTTAGGTAATCCCCTATCCTTTAACCTTTTAACCTTTTAATCAAAATGTTACAAAACAACTATGCAAACCTTCCACTAAGAGCCTTCTGTTGTCCTGCTTTCTTTTCAAGGCAGCATTTGCAAACTAAATAGAGGGGCTTCAATTTGAGATGGGCTTCTTCTCAAGATTAAGCCCATTGGGCTTTTATTCAAGGTTTTATGGTATGTCATATTATGAGGCCTGGAAGTGGAGCTGTTTTGGTTGTAGGCTAGTGAATTGAACTCAGGACCCCGGGATTTGAAAGCAAGCTTCACTTGCATGTTGAAAAAGTTCATTATATGGCTTAATATCTGTTGCTTAAAAAATCATACCGTATTTACTAAACAGCTCTTCAAGATCTTCTTCTTTGCATATGTAAGCTAGATTTCTCACAAATAGACGCCCAGTCTGCAGAAAATCATGAAGTTTAATTGCATACAATACCATAGGAATCGGGAAAAAATCCAGAAATACAATTATATTTCAATTTACTATTAAATAATAGCTTAGTTACAATTTATCAAAACTAACGGAACAAAGGTTTTGAAAGTTTGAGTGCATTTTGTGGTGGAAGCAGGGAACTCTTTAATTGCTTTGCTTCAAATTGAATGATCCAATAGGTAACATTACTTACCTAAGCTTACAGAACGTGAGATAAACACAGAATTTTATAATGTGTATACATGCTTTAATAAGATTATTGCGAATTATGATCAATTCATTCTTATAAACTAACCTCAGCAATACTTTCTCCATGTTCTTCTAATTCGGCAGCCTAAAAAAGAAAAGCAAAACAAGTTCATCCACTGGTATCCACTGTTAAAAGAGAATGCATAATAAGACTGTATACAGTACATAAAATCCTGAGTGGTTGGCCGAGGCCTGCTTCTTGTGCTGAAGTCTCAGCTCGAACCTGGCCAGCATCAGAGACTGATCGCTTAGCTCCTCGAAGAACCTTCACTGGGCGTTAGCGACAATGTTTGTATCCGTATGTATCTGTTAAGTCGGGTGGCGCTACACTGCCGAACACACCAAATTAAACTAAAATTAAATCTACATACTGTAACCTACATAACAACCTCGAAGTATAAAACAAAACGCACCTTTTTTGCCCATGCTGGCTCTTGAGGTGTAAATTGAGCCTTGGATCTGTCATTCTTGTCATCAACAAACAGCTCAATATATCTAGATCCTGAAATAAACAAAAAATTAAAGTAACAAACATTTTATCAAGTATAATTTTTGTCATAATCATTAATATGCCTGTATAGTACTAGACTATATCATCCATATAGCATTATATTTCAACATCAGAAACACTATATCTAGCAATCAGATATGATATAAAGCAATTTAACATATCTATTATTAATTGGTGGCAAAAAATATTAACATAAGATAAAATGAAATATTTAATATATGAAACTATATAATCAATGAATAAAATCAGAATAGTTCTTAAAGAGCCTTGGGATGATATTGTATTGTGTAAGGTGCTGGCTATAGAAATAGCAATAGTGTAGATGATGATTAGTGAAACTTAAAGATGTAAAAACACATACAAACAATTATTGGAATGTATTTTGAAGTAAAAAATGTACAAGGCGTTTCTGAATGTTGAATAAAGCCCTTTAGTTTTCGCTGAAAAGTATAATAATAAAAATCAACAAACCCATATAGTCTTTATTTCGTTTCATAGCAACCTCCAAGTCAGCTTTTGATGTTAAATCCACAAACACAGTACCTAGATAATACAATGAACAAGAAAATATTAGAGGAATGATAAAGAGAGTGGCTTAGATAAGTCGGCTAAACTGGTGGTAGCCACTGTGTGTGTGCTCAACTGTGGAGATCTCTAGGTCCCCGGTTGAATTCCCATCGCTGCTCTTCTTGTGTCCCAGCTGGAAGGCTGAAATGCAAGTTACGATAGTGCAATGTCTTTCAGATGAGATGTTGAGGCTGTTAGTTCTGTGTGCATTAAGGCGCATGTGCACATTTAAGAAGGCAGTGGATTTCGGAAAAGAGTAGGGGATTGTCTCCCGGCGTACTGTCCAAGTCACCACCAGAAGGACCCCACTTGAAACAAATCTTCGGTCTTAGTGGGTTATCCTTGGTGTGATTCATACCAAAAATACCCATCCTATTCTATCCTAAATATTTAAAAAATGATGCGGTGTGGAGCTTAGTGGTTAAATGCTCAACTTTAAGGCCGTGTTTCTGCAGTACTTAGTATTTTATCCCATCATGCAATATTATGTTCAAAAATGCAATGCATCCGTTGTGTTGACCTAGCAAGTGACCCCTTTTTTTACACGAGATGAATAGGCCTAGGCCAAGAACAAAATTGTAACTGTACTATTTCGTCTGGGAAATGTACTGTTGCAATGATGTTTCATTTTACTTCTATATAGGGAGTGAGGAGGACTCGAAAAAAAATGCTGGCTTTGTTTGGTGTGCGTATGGTCGGTATGGATAGCCTAAACCTAAAGAGAGAGAGAGAGAGACTCCTGTTGGAGACTTAGAACCCCTGACAGAGATATCCTACCAGTTTTTTGTCCTTTACTATTCTTTGGTATCCGGACTTCAGAAACTGCCAATGGAGCAAAAAATGTCTTGATGTCTTTCTATAAACAAATTACGAAGCATTAGTGCATTTCTTCTGTATCTTTACAATGAAAAATCAATGATGTTAAAGAATGATAATAAATGTGGATGTTTTGAAATTGTAATGTAATGGTTATAAGCGCCTCTTCCAAATAAGATCCTCTGTCATTTAATAGCCGCACCAAAGACCTTTTTTAGGTGCTGCTCTTGAAAAAAAAATAATTAAAAGCAAACTACCTCTTTAGAAGTAAATGGAACCCCTCGCATTTTGATAGTGAATACTTGACCAGTAGGTTCTGAAGTTTTAGTCTTTGATTTATTTGGTATCTGAAAGAATCAAAAGTAAAATTAATATTAAGAAGCTGTAATAAATGAAGATTAATTCCAACATTTTATCATCAAGGAGAGGAGTTCTCAAGCAGTAAATAGCTTGCATTAAATGCCCTTTAATTTACAAACAAAGCATACATGATCAAATTTGTATCTGTTAGCAGATTCAACTGACAATGACCACCCATTAATAGTATATGCTTGGTTCCGAAATATCTGATCAAACAAACTGTTTCTTTATCAGTGGCGTATCTGGTGGCACATCCCCCTTAAAAAAAGAGCTCGCATCTCCCAGTCCCCCTACTGTAAATGCTCAAAGCAAAAAAATTAGTAGGCTAAAATCACCTAATTTTGCATGCTAGTTCCCCCTCATGTCAACTTCTCACCCCCCCCCATTTCAACTTTGTGACCCTTATCAGCCCCCTATTTCATAGTTCATAAATACACCGCTACATGTCATACCAGTTGGTAAGTGTCAAGCATTGCAGCCTGAAGAAACATGTTCAATATTCTCAAACCAATATTATAATGAAACTGTCCCTGATGCAAACTTATGACAACCCATCACGTCCAAAGCAAAACAACGTAACTGCACAAAATTATTGTTTTGCCATGGAGCGGCCGTGCGTTTAACTCACACAGACCAGGCATAAAATGAATTGTGCTGGGCTGCCTCGTACGACGCTGTTTACATTTAATGCCATCTTGGAAGGTGGTTATATTTACACTGGCTTACCTTTGCAATGGCTGTCTGATGGTTAGAAACTATGTTCCTCTCTTTTTCATCTTCACTTTCCGAATCCTCTGATGAACTCATTGAAGTTTGTTTAACTTTACTTTTAAGATACTGTTAAAAAAAAAAGAAATTCTTTACAGAATCCAAATAATGAGACTTTATTGAATGATGTAAAGAAAAAGTAACAACTACACAAATAATAAATGCTGATCCCCGATCAGAGAAATTTTGAAAAAAACATGCACATCCAACGTAAAGACAACCACCTGATCCACTGCAAGAATGAAAGCTTGTGCTTGAATTAAAGTTTAGTTTGTAAAGGGCTTGATGTTTTATTGCATTATCTTTAGACTAACACAGCAGTGGTTCAAAAAAATCTTGAAAGAATGGTAAAGAAATTGATTTGGATTGATTGCTGAATGCATAAATTGATATATGAATTGATGATAGGAAGATGGATTGTTAAATGGATTGATAATTGGAGAGATGCATGGATTGGTTGCTTGATGGATGGATGGATTGATTGACTGACTGGCCGATTGAGTGCTGAATTGATAAATTGATATATGCATTGATGATAAAGAGATGGATTGTTGGATGGATTGATAATTGGAGAGATGCATGGATTGATTGCTTAATGGATGGATAGATTGATTGACTGACTGGCCGATATTGATCGATTGATTACTGAATTGATAAATTGATAGATAAATCGATGATAGGGTGATGGATTGTTGGATGGATTGATAATTGGAGGAAATGGATTGATAATGGGATAGATGGATGGATTGGTTGATGGATGGATGGACTGATTAATTGATGGACTGATCAATGGATTGATTGATTGATTGAGATTGGTTGATTGATGGATTAATGGATTTATTGTTGAAATCATGAATTGATTGATTAATAAACAAACAGATTGATACTGTAGATGAACACCATAGATTGATTGAATAATGGATTACCTGATGGATTGATAAATTGATTGATGGATGAATTGATTAGTTGGTTGATAGACGAATAAAAGTATCTGATTTTTGGTCTGTTGTTATTTCTGTTTGTAATGTTTGACAAAATAAATTAAATGAAATTATATGTATTGGTACATTGATGGATGGACGGACTCATTTGATATCAAGTAAAACATAAATGATTCCAATAACTCACATCTAAATCAGATAAGCCTTTTTTAAGTGCCACTTTGTTTTTCATATCTTCTTCAATGATAGGTTCTGTTACTTCATCTTGCTTAATTGTATCATCAACTTCACTCTCTATGTAAGTGAAAATATATAAATTGCAAGTACAAAATAAAGTTAACATCTTCCCTATAAAATCAAATATCATGTTTTATTTAATTTTTTTTTCATGATAGCTCTCCTTGTGTTTACAAGAGCGTTCCTTGTGTTTCACAGTGGTCGTGCATGAATTTGCATACTTGGGAAGAAACAGATATCACCATATATGGGGAAAGCCAGGGGCTCCACAGAACTGATTTAAGCCCTCTTTGTTTCAATACTATAAAGTATCACTCCAATTATGGTACACTATATTGTTCACAATACCCTATAGCATACCACTGTTGGTATACCATATGGTGCATTTTACGATATTGTGAACCATCGTTGGTCATTATACATTAAAATGTGAACCTATTGGTTCTGTGTTCATAAGACACTGGGGTAGAAGACAAGTATCAGCATCACCTTACTATAGCTCCATCCCTTCAAAACCAGGTGTATAAAACTTACTACTTACCACTATCACTGTCCACTTCATCTGAATCTTGCATTACATGATCACCACTTGGTGCCGGCCTCCTTTCCCCTTTCTGCTGTCTAGGATCTTTCTGCGTGACACCAGCTACCAGATCATTGCCCCAGACATGAGACTTGTTGGGTTTTTGGTGCAGTGCAATGAACTCCTCCAACTCTATATCTTTCTTTTCCTAAAAATTAATTAAAACCACAAAGTCATTTTTTTTAAAGTGGCTAATTTTAGTACCCAAATTTTGCCTGTCACCAGAACCAAGTTGAATGGAACAGTCAATCTTTCAATGAATGAAAACATTTTTTCGATACAAAACATTCATTATTTGTTTTATAACACACCTAGGCCTAAATAGATCCTTGACTTGTCTTTGATCATCTTCCAAGCAAGTGTCCCAGACTGTAAAAGTAATTCCTGTTGCCTGCACGGGGAATAGGCTATATCCGTCCTTGCATTTTGGAAATAAGTGCCGAATTCTGTACACATTTTGCCAAATTTGAGCTAGTTTTTGAGGGATCATCTAAGCAATTAAATATTCTACAGTAAACCATAACAACTCCCTGATTAAACAAAATCTCTGATACATTGCACACCGCTAAGACAAGTTCAGCAAGAAGTAGGCTTATAAAAAATAAAGCGAAGGTAGAGGTTACGTCCTTCCGGAAAAAAGTCAGTCTGTGTCTTTTTAACCAATCAAAAGATTGTCTAAGGTTGAAGTCATTTCATTTTATTGCAAAAAACGAATGAAAAGGAAAATGCATGGATAAAAATAAATTTCAACGATGAGTGATGACAGGGATCTATTTAGGTGTGTTATAAAGTGCAATACACTGCTCTGTGACTATAAATACTTCCAATGTATTAGAGGGTGTGGGAGACTGCATGTTTGCAATTCAATGATCAGTAATAATCATTTTTACATCCACTTACCTCCTTCTCTTCTTCTTCATTATCATCTATAGTTTTCTTTGTCTGCAAATTAACAAAAACTCACATCTATTACAGGTGAAACACCAGTTCAGCAGTAACAAATAGTTTTTTTCTCATTCTAGACAACCCCAGCAAGAGTTACTTTGGAGACTGGTATAAGGGATTTGTAAAACACTGAATGCAGGTACTCAGATGCCAAAAGAATGACATAATCTTGTATTCTGCATTTGGATAAATGGGTGCACCGAATTAAAGATTTCCAACTAATCAAAATGCTTGTTTTTAACATAGGTACTTAAATGAAGCTCTGTTACTATTTAACTTTACCATTGCATTTTACTTCTCCATTTTGGGGTTTTTTTACATAAAATTTGAAATTTTAATTAAATCAGAATAAATTATGTACATCGAGAAAACAAATTTTCCTGCATATGTTAAAGCACAAAATGATACTGCTTTAACAGATAACTCACATCTCTTTCCTTTTTAGGTTTTCCATCAGTCTTTGTCTTCAGCCTTTCCTGCCTCTTTTTGTATGCAGAACTTTCACTGGAGTACTTACTCCATGGTCTCACGGCATCAGGATCTCCAATTGATTTGCATAATTCAACCTTTAAAAATACAATAAAGAATATTAATACTCATAATATCAATGAATTATGATCTTCTTCCATTTACCTACCTCCTAAAACAACATATTGAAAGAATTTGCAGGTTGGATATTCAGTGATAACCACCCCTCTTCCTCCCCTCCTTGAATCCGCTCAGACACCAAGAGACAATCACCTACTCTTCTTTTCATTCAAAGGGTACGGAGTTCTTTAATACGCAGTGCTTGTGGAAGACCCAACCACTCATTAATTGTAAACATTAAGTGACATTTAACATTTATATTAAATACTAACTTGTAGTCTTGAAGAATCAAGAAATGTCTTGTTGAAGAATTTGACTGCTTTTTCTGCCTCTGCATTGCTTTTGTACCCAACAAATGCAAATTGACGGAATTTTCCAGCCTTGGTATATTTCAGTTGCAAATCTGTGATCTCGCCTATCTTACCGAATGTTTCCTTTATCTTTTCTTCCTTTACCTAAGACAAGAAAATGTATAAACAATCAGGCTTTGTTGCATCAAAGATTAATTCATTCATGAATTTTATTCGTTCAAAAACACCAAATATACAATTATTAAAATATTGAAAAAAGTAACATTAATAATCTTTCATTAAAAAGAAAGACAAAAATTGTATATTAACAAATGGAGTACTAGACAAAATTATTCTTATTCTCTTTATTTTTACAAATGTGTTAATGGTTTCATTGGGTGTAATCTTGTTTCTATCTTTGGCTTATCTGTTAAAATTTTGTCAATGTCGTGATTCTGTTCCTTTGTTAATGTGAAATCAGGGTTGTTCATTACTCAAATATTCTATAGTGTATTTATTCCTTTTGTAATGTTCACGAGAATAGACATCAGTAAATTAATCGGACTGTCGTGACAACAAACTATATCTCTAGTTAACTATTTGTAGTCAGTAAGGTAAAAAGATGTTTTCAGACCATCTCATGAACATCATGCTTTTCTCCTAGGAAGAATCAATAACTCAGTCATCAAGGCTGTTCTTCTCTTTACGCATGCACATGTAATTACGTCAACTGTTTTACCAGAGAAGTCGACCAACCTACTGTACAACAAGCTGGACTTTCACAGTTATAATTTCATGGGTATGGAAGATATCAAAATAGGATACTAGAACATATGTTTATTCTTTAAGGCATGTCCATCACAAGATTTTTATCTTCACAGGATCATGCCTTCTTCAATAGATTATTTATGTTTTAAATCATATTGTATATTTATGTTTGTTTTACGGAAGTAAATAATGTCTCTTGAAATTGAAATGCATAAAAAATGCCTTTTGATTGGTTAAGATGTTTTTTTTTCAGGTAAGTCAGGGGTCAAAGTTGTTTACCATTTTAAAATCTCCAGGATCGGTCACCATATTTAGATATTTTCAGCTTCTAAAAATTACAGTACAAAACAGCAATACATAAGTAATACACTTTGTAAGGGAAAAAAAAGTTTGTTATTTTACAATATAGCATTCTTCCAATAACCTGTGTGGATGATAAACTTTACTACTGGTACTGGTTGATGGGGACATACGTTTTTTCTCAAATACTTATTATCATCTTTAATCAACACCAGTGGAAGTACAGTATATCTCTATATCGTCGTTACTTTCATGTGATTTTCTATTGTTCGTTGCGTATTATGCAATAGTAATACCTTGGCTTGAGAAAAAAACGTGTCCTAATGGGAAAACCCAAGGGTTTATGCCACTTGGCCTCATAGCTCATTTGGTAGAGTATCTGAATGGTAATAGGAAGGTCTTGGGTTCGAATCCCGAGGCGAGGGGGAAATACGTTTTTCTCAAATATTTAAGGTAAAATCTCCATACCGTGTAGACTAGTTACTTTTCACGTGATTTTAGGCTATGTATATTTACAGGTTTGTATTTGATTGTTGTGTCATGCCTATCTTTGTCTTTGAAAAAATGGCCCCGATCGTCTAACCTCCGTTTTTGAAAGTGGACCCGATAGACCACATTAGGCCTAGAGGTGGACCCGGTCGTCCACACTCTATTCGGGCCTGATCATCTGTTGTTGGCCTACCCGTAGGCTGGCCGGTCACCTACGATACGTCTAGGCCCTAGGCCTAGGTCGTGATGTAGTCGTAAACTGGCCATGTCACTTTAAACGCCAACTTTCAATGACGGGAGTTTCCTACAATATAGTGTATCAATTTAAATAATGCTTACCCTTTTTGGCAGATTTTTAACAACCAATCGAGACATAATTCATTCTATGCTTTCACCTCTTGTTTACGTTTTCTGTTGTGCACATGTCACAAGATGTCGTGTGGTGAATGCATCATCGTTGAGGGCAGAGGGCAACTCTGGTTCCCGAACGTCGCGTGAATTCTGGGACACAATTTGTTGTGTACAGAGAAAACCATAGCATGCATGAATCAATCCGTTCTAGCGTCACATTTTCGAGCAAACAGAAAACTTCCTGTTCATAGATTCTCCCCTCGTATTCAGGTTGCATTAATGTACCTGAATCAGGAGGGCGATTCCATTAGAGGGTATGCTGCAGTTTCACCCATCATACACGGCCTGCAATTGTTGGTTTTCAAGGGCACTTCATGAAATGACTGTTCTAGTTTATTTAATTATATTTATTAAACTTTTTATTTGGATGAGTGGCACGCCCAAGTGGACGATGCACTTTTAAAATGAAAATAAATAAAAACGTATAATAATAATAGGGTAGTTTTATATAGCGCACATATCCATCTAATGTAAGATGCTCAGGGCGCTTGATATGTGGACTAGGAACTCGATTTCTCGATATAGATCTAGGCCTACAGAACATAAGATGTCAAGATTCAAGATTTTATTGGCTTGTCCATAAATAATACACCTTTGTATACAAATGGTAAATATGATAAAGTACAATTTAAAATATGTTAAAATTAGTATATCACAAAATAAAATACGTTAATATTAAATCTTGGCTTTAAAAGCACAGGATACAATGTCTGTCTCTTATACACATCTAGATGTGTATAAGAGACAGATTTTCGATTTCTCGATATAGATCTAGGCCTACAGAACATAAGATGTCAAGATTCAAGATTTTATTGGCTTGTCCATAAATAATACACCTTTGTATACAAATGGTAAATATGGTAAAGTACAATTTAAAATATGTTAAAATTAGTATATCACAAAATAAAATACGTTAATATTAAATCTTGGCTTTAAAAGCACAGGATACAATGTAATCAATCAATCAATTAATCAAAGTCAATAGGTCTATTACACAAAATAGTGTAACAAACTATACCATATACTCGCTTTATTAACAATTTCACACCTAGCCACATGCAATTTTCCACCAATCAACAGCAACCTTTATCATAATTATGTAGACATTCTCCTGATACAATGAAGCAACTCAATCGAAAGGTAGAGAATTTCTCAACAAAACATTTCTAACAATCAATCAATTTATCATTGGACACTACGCTGTTAAAACAACGTCACAAACCCTCAGGCATAGACTTGCCACAAGTCTATAATTTATTGATTTTTCCTAGTATAGATAGTTTTTACAGACAAAATTAGGGACTGAAACCCAGTCTACCTCGGGCAGTGCATTCTTCAAAACAAGAAATAAGAGAGTACACAAAAAACAACATCTATTAAAAAGAACTTGTAGATAAATGGTCCCTACCCCAGGATGCATAGTTCGGTTAGGTTGAGTATGCGGGTCATTTAGATCTTACGTTGAATGACGTTCCTACCCCTTAATATATAGTTAGTAATACATTATTTAGGTCATACAGTATATTCAATTTGTCACTTATTTTTTGGCACGTATTTATGCTGTATACGCAGTAATAAAAGAAGTTGATTTGTTGACATAATTTCCGCCCTCCCTATGTTTTTAAATACTCCATTAAAACATTGTACCTTATGAACAATCCCGGGTTTTTCGTCAAAGGCCCCTTCAGTGTCTTAAAAATCTGTTGAACAACATATCAATTTTTTTCCTCTCCTGTAGAGCGTAAAGCTTTAAACAGATTTAACTTTGGGTTTTACAATGTTGGTTAAGTAGCAAAATGAACTTACAGAAATCAACATCATATCTTATTGGTTAATAAGTACAAGTATCAATAATCAGGTAGACCAGATAAAAAAAAAAAGAAAAAGAAAATTAAAACTGAAATGTTCATTTGAAATTATATTGAAAACCATGCAGTAGGCCTACTTTCTTCATACTTAAAAAGTTGTAATAATAGTGATTCGTAGTAACCTCACTTTTTTAATATTATATTTTTCAAAATGTTTCAAAAATATATCATGTAGTATCTTTATCAATCGCATTATTATTAATTAAAATTTGAATTAACTATTATGAAAAGTAATGATTGCGTCTTGATTGAATACACATGAAAAACTCGCAGGTTTTTTATTCAAGAACTTCTAAATGCAACGGCATCACATTTAAAGCCAGGCTACGGAGGGAAAACTATGTTTGATAGGCCTACGTTGTACAAATGATTTTTTTTTAAAACACAAAAATCATATTTGACGATCATATTATTATCCATACAGAATAAACAAGGTTATTACATTTGCTCTTTATAGTTATTACATTTTCATTATTCTTATTATTGTTATTATTATCATTAAATTATTATCCATACAAAATAAAAAAGTTATTACATTTGCTCTTTATAATTATTAAAATGTTATTTTCCGTATTATTGTTATTATTAGCATTAAATTATTATCCATATACAGAATAAACAAAGTGATTGCATTTGCTCTTTATAGTGTCATTTCCGGCTAGGGTGAGGTACTATTTCCTCAAATTTTCATACCTTAGCTCCAGCCATGGTGTGTTATATTATGTTGAAATATTCATGAGAAATTCGTTTGTGCTTAATTTTGACTACAATGGTGATGTGATGATAACGAATTTTACTATAACAATACAATACAATATTTATTGGATTATACTTTCATAACAGTTGCACGCCTTAGACAAAACCTAACGGTGTATCCAGATAGGAACAAAATGTAAGCAACAAAAATATAAAATTAAATTCTTTATTTTAAAGAGATTTGCACATTACTCAAATTACATTATTGCTCACCCGCCAATCAAATTAAACACTAAGAATATAAGAATTGATTTGAAAAGTCGTGCAAAGCAAATCAAGACGCTAACTCACCCCACAACGCCACCAACCGACGCCATCAGACCCCCGCCAAAGGCAACACAGCCAGCCGAATGCTAGCTGTCCTCCCTGTCGTTGGGTGTTGTTCGACAGGGAAGACTATCAACACCCAGACAGCCGCACCACCTAGCGAAGGTCCGACGTCATCGGTCCGATAACGCAGCAAAGCAAGCCAACGCCTCTGCTACACTTTGAACCAATTTTCGGTCAGTATACATACGGTAATTTACAGAAACCAAATGAAATTATTTGAACATTTAAGAATATAGAACACAATTAAAAGAAAAACATTTATGCTCTACATGCAGTATGTGTGTGTACGCACGGAAATGCTTACATTCGCTTATAAATCAACCATGGTGGGGCTGAAGTGGGTGTGGACAAACGGTAGTAGGTGCAGTGTATACATCGAAGACAATGTTTTAAATTTTTTATTCTATGGTACATCACACATTAATTAGATCTCTGTTGGCGGAAAACGCTCATAAAAGATCATGATAAATAATGGTGATGTGATGATGAAGAATTTTACTATAAGAGTGTCATTTCCGGCCATCTAGAGGTACTATTTCCTCAAACTTTCGAACCTCAGCCCCAACCATGGTGGGGCTGGGTGTGGTCTCACGAAATGACCCCCCCCCAAAAAAAAAACAGATCTGCGCCCTTGGTTTAGTTTGGTGCCTCTCAGCTCACAACCAGCCTTTGCATTATTGAGGCATACATTTCATTAATATAAATGCCTATGGCATACATGATTCCTTCAGTTCGTCAACTATTCGTATGTGTAGATTCAAGCACAGTTGAATGCTTACACTTATAATACTACCGGAACAAACAGTTAAAATCATGACAACGAGGTTATAAACTGTCTATTTGTTCTTTGTAATTACAACTTCTTTATTGCTTCTCTACAATTTCTTTATTGCTTCTCTGCAACTTCTTTATTGCTTCTCATGACGGGAAGTCAGATTAAAAACGTGTGTTTTAGAAAACCATTTTGCTTGCGAGTTGTCCATTGGGTCAAGCCTGGTCTTCTCCGTAAATGTTACTTTGTCATTGCTGTCAATCAGGATGACAGTAGTAGTTCTGAAATTAACGAAAATCGTGCATTACAGTCCAAAGATAATGGAAATTTCCGGAGTGTCAATCAAACTTAACAACTGACCAATCAGAACAAGGCCAGGAATACGCGCATGTCCTACAATCACACGTGTGGTCACATACGAACATGTTTACGTCCATTTACGCTGTTGTTTTTTGGGACCTTGCAACAATACCAAGGGGTAGGGCTTAGCAGAAAGGCCCATTGTCAGTGGCGTAAACAGGGGGTTCATGATGCCTGAGCACCACCTCACCCCAACACCATTTATTCAAACGTGAAAAATAATAGTTTAATTAATGTTACTTTATACGTTAACAATCAATGGTGTTACCATAGCCATTGTTGCGAGTGCTTCGTGGCGTTGTGTTCTTTTGGAATCGGTTGTCAGCCGAATTATCAGCTAAAAAGCAATTTTGTTCATATAGAAAATAAAAGAAATAAGATAAGGTTTTAATCTAGGACGATTCGATAACGATATATCGTGGTAGTAACGACGATTTTATCGTTTTTCTATGATTATGAAGTCATTTGAATTTATTTGTTAAATTATTTTGTTATCGTATACACAACAAATTGTTATTGAATCATTCTAGTGTAAAAGTTCTATTTTTTAAAATTGTGTTGTATTGAAAATTGTGTTGTATTGTACATTTTTGTTCAAAAAGGAAGTAAACAAATGTCAAGCTGAATTGAATTGAACTGAAATGGTTGGGGCTGAGGTATTGTATGTCTATTGCACTTCTCGACGGTCGGGTTTAGCATGGTTAGAGTCAAAATTTGAATGTAATCTTCTTTTTTCCTCAATTTCTTTCAATTTCAGGGTGATTTATAGTTGATATTTCACCAATAAGATTATTGATAGAAGATTCGCCACAAAAGAACAACATTAAACAGTAGCGGATCATGAAATTCGAAGTAGAGCCGGAAGTGGGGTTCAGAAAGCAATTTTCCAAATAGGGGAAGATTGCACTTCAGCCTACTAGGGTTGGTAAAGTTTTTTTTTTGAATGTAATTTCTTTTTATCTCCCATAATTTTTTTAATTTGTAAAAATCAGGGCTTCTTCTGATTTGTTTTATTATTCTATATACAGGTAAAAACAATACAAGACAAAACTGATGTTCATCACCTGAGGATTACCACAAGTGGCTCTCCTAAACTAACCATTTTTACATAAAACATACATAAAAAAAAACAAAAGATATACAAGATTATGAAATAATTTATAGTAAACAAAGTCTATGCCTTTGTCAAAGGTATTTCATTATTAATAACCTAATGCTTAGCAGTAAGATGTTTATCACACTGTTGAGAGACAAGAAAAATAATAAATCTAACAAACAAGAATACCAAAAATAGCCACATGAAGTATACAAACATGGTCTACAAGCCTACCTGGTGCCAAATACAGGTATTTCAGCAAACACCATTTCTGGTAAAACGTCTAAAATCTCCTCAAACGTAGAAACGGCTCGTGTATCAGGAAAACTACAAGGAAAGTGTATACATTTTTGTCTTCATTGCTACTACGATCACGTCGGCTAAATAATTACATACAGTAATCAAAAGTAGCATGGGAGCTATAGCAACAGAGGATCTCATCCAAGTTTGCCTAGGAGGTTCGACCCCTTAATGTTTGTTAGACCATTAAAGTCATAAATAAAAACAGTTTGAAGATATCCCCAAGGGTTAAGTCCGACATTAGACGGCCTAAAAAAACACTGGCTCCAAAAAGCCGGTTAAGGGCTACTAGAAGGGCAACTAGAATTAATAACAGATATCATAAAACATTAAGATAAAAACTGATTATTACTGTAAAAAGAACAAAGCTCCATATAATTTTCCCGCTTTTTGGTGACACGTTTAAAAGCTAAACGTGTTTAGACAGCTAAGTGTGTTTAGGATCTTGACGGGTTTAGCATAAAATGTGCTTAGGTATTCGATGTCATGATGTCAAATACCTAAAAACATTTATTGCTAAATGCGTCTGGAACCTAAACATATTTAACTTCTAAACGTGTCAGCGGGACAAAATTGCGCGGAATTTTGTTTTTAAATCTGCCACCTTATTTTGCAGTGTTTGTTGAGGTCCTACATCACATTCACGATCTGATGACGTTTTAAAATTTTGGTTTTCTGTGATGTAATAATACTGTGCTGTGACAAAATTTAGTCATATATTTGATGTAGTAAATTCTACAATCTTTTGAAATTTTTTGAGAAATCTGCCCAACTGCCGAGAGAAATCTTTACAAACTTGTTTAAAGGAATCTGATCCAATATTACAGAGTAAAACGGCGTGAAATCGTCCGTTTCTATATCTTGGCATTGAGTGGCTCCCCATCTTGTTTAATGCTTTTCTATATACGGCAATAATTTTTCTACCAACCACTCTGTCTTTGCAGCAAAAGCCATCAATTTTTCTGTAAGTTTTTCTGGGGGGATATTTGGGTTGTCATCCAGGAGCTTCTCAAGAAATGTTCTACCACGTTTTGCCCTGGGCCAGGGCTCGGACAATACAGTGTTGGAGAGGCCATAGCAACCTAGAGTAAAGACAACAAATGAACAAATATTTCGAGAGAAATTATTGGTAGGAAACTGAATGTATCAGTAATGTAATAAAAGGGTCTTGGATTTGAATCAAAAACTATTTTCACCCATTTATTGAACACCTTAATGGAGAAGATACTGCTGTATTTTAATGAACCCGTGAACGCCGTGAATTTATGGAACGCCGATACTGAATTCAGTAGCGCAGTGCAATCGTTATACATTAATATTGTTTCTTAAATTTACGAATTGTCAGCTTGATCAGGCAAGGACTTTTTAAATGTACATCTTTGGATCACGGGTACTTGAAAGCAATATTGTTTATAGTATACCAACATTGATTTGTTAATATTTAATATTTAAATAAAAAAGTGAATCAAATGGAGTATACCAATTTGGCCTCATAGCCCTGTTGGGAAAGCCCGTGGTTTACTTACTTAGAACTATAAGTAGTCTGAGACAACAGTTACAATAGTATCATCACATGCTAATTCGAATCATTTCTTCCTCAATGAGAATAAAACTCAAGTTCATTCACTGTACTTCTGGTTAAAATCAAGTAACACCAATTCTTCATTCACTTCACTGGCTGCCCGTTCATTAACGAGTGATTTTCAAAATTATTTTTATTACATTTAAGTCCAGGCATAGCAACACACCTCGTATCACAAGCTTAATACTTGATTACTCCACCAAGCGAACATTACGTTCTAGAAAGGGCTTTTTCACACACCTAAAACACTCACACAGTCATCCATGGCAATTGTGCTTTTTCAGTTGCTTCTCCAACCAATTGGAATAACATCCCACTTCACATTCTATCAATACAATTAAATCACTTCTTAAAACTCATTTTTTTACTGATCAACTTTTATGATTCATGAACTGGCCCCGAAACTCCTAAATATCGGGATGGAGTGCGGGGGGGGGGGGTGGTAGTTTAGCCAACATGGTTAATAGTTAAGAATACGGTACCGGTAGCTAGTTTAATGTACTTAGGAACGTACAGGGTCATTACGTTCTAGAAAGGGCTTTTTCACACACTTAAAACACTCACACAGTCATCCATGGCAATTGTGCTTTTTCAGTTGCTTCTCCAACCAATTGGAATAACATCCCACTTCACATTCTATCAATACAATTAAATCACTTCTTAAAACTCATTTTTTTACTGATCAACTTTTATGATTCATGAACTGGCCCCGAAACTCCTAAATATCGGGATGGAGTGCGGGGGGGGGGGGTGGTAGTTTAGCCAACATGGTTAATAGTTAAGAATACGGTACCGGTAGCTAGTTTAATGTACTTAGGAACGTACAGGGTATGACATAAAACTCCATTCGTTCAAGCCGTCAGCGACTAAACTGACAACTCCATCAAGTGTCAATGGCTGCTGAGGAGAGGGTGTTTATGGTCACCCAGCAGCAAGAAAAAACAATAACTGAACAAAGGGCGGATGTTAATGACCAACCATAAATTAGCCTTAAGTTATTATTACTGTTTCTAACTGTTATTATTATTAATATAATTATTTATATTATTATTATTAATATTATTAATATTATTATTATTATTATTATTATTATTATTATTATTATTATTAATATTATTATTATTATAGTTAGGGAATTAAATTTATGCTTTTAAAAAATAAACAGACAGATAGACAGACACATACTGTAAATAATCAAAATAAGCACAGCGGCACTCATGCCAATTTTGGAAGTTTGCGTCGCCTAATCGAGAGTGGCATTTATTGCAAATTATTGAAGTGGTCCTTTCCATGCATGTGTTGAATGTATGCCTATGGCTTGTTACGTTATTATTATTTATTTCATTTATTTATTCAACCAGCGAATATTTACAACGTACAATACAACATATTTTGGTCAGGGGCAGCTTAAGCCAAGTTTTACTATAATTCATTGAGAGTCAGCTGCCATATTATCATTTAGTATGTGGGATAAAAGCTGTTAAATAGTATCCCAAATATGTATGGTTAACTACAAACTAAGCACCACAATGCTTATTTAAACAGAATATATCTAATGAGCGCCACGGCACTTAGTAAAAACAAAAACAGTATACTTTTGACCATCATCATCATCATCATCATCATCATCACTCTACATAACACTATGCTGATTATTTAACTTGGTCACTATTATTGTGTACTGTGAGGACTTCTAAATGGTGGGTTGATGTATAAACACTATAGTATACTGTACTGGCATGTATTTGTATTTTATCCCAACAGTTTGTTACTTACCAGATTCTAATTTAACCGGGTTAATCTCTGATCTATTGCTATAGTAGCAGACTTCTGGCTTGGTATTGCTGAAAGTATGGCATAACAGTTTTTTTTTTTAATAGTAAAAACACATTCAGCAGATTATGCGCGATAATTCGTTCTTAGAAACTTGGTCTGCCGGATATTTATCGATAATATAGCCCTTATAAGGAAAGTACAGAAACTTAATGCTTTTAACAGTAAAAACACATTCAGCAGATTATGCGCGATAAACGTTCGTTCTTAGAAACTTGGTCTGGGATATTTATCGATAATATAGCCCTTATAAGAAAAGTACAGAAACTTAATGCTTTTAACAAAACACTTATTTATTTAAATGCACGAAAAATATATGTGACTAAATTAGAGATGTTTTCTGATCTTAAGAAATTAATAAAATTATCTTTGGGATAAAATTTGTAATATAATTCTGATATGTATTTTTTCATGTGATCAACATAACAAGGATATACTAAAGTGAACTTTACGTAACTAGTAAACGACATGTTTGGACGTATCACATGTCACCATCAGGCATTGTTGCTTTTGCTCTACCTCTTTATATACTACCGGCCAGACAAATACTATAAGGTAAATAAATTTCAAATAACTCGTTGATTTTGCCATGAATACCCAAATCTAATTTTGTGCCATAGTTGTCTTCCATTTTCTGCCCAACATTTGCTCATTTCTTTCACTTTTTCTTCTAAGTTGGTATTGATAACATTTATAACTGTTTTTTTTTAAATAGTAAAAACACATTTAGCAGATTATGCGCGATAAACGTTCGTTCTTAGAAACTTGGTCTGCCGGATATTTATCGATAATATAGCCCTTATAAGGAAAGTACAGAAACTTAATGCTTTTAACAGTAAAAACACATTCAGCAGATTATGCGCGATAAACGTTCGTTCTTAG
>NW_022726160.1:606097-611612 GCF_011630105.1 Anneissia japonica
CAGAATTTATTATTTGAATAAATTATTTTGTGTTCTACTGTGTAACTCAACATTTCCGCATCATTAATTTGTCTTATATGCTGTTTTATTATTTGAACACACATGGACCATACAGCGCATAGAGACCATGCAATATGCGCTTTACTAAAAGTCCCCAGCCATTACCACTAAGGCCGTTTTCCACTAGGCGAATTTATTCTCGGGAATCGAACATTTGTACCCGTACGCATGCGCATTTGAGAATCCCGTGATGAAAAAAAACTGGGCATGCGTATATACGAAAATTTTCGTTCCGCGCGAATAAATTCGTCAGGTGAAAAACGGCCTTTAAGTTCTCCTCGTCGCGTGGATTTTAGGACGAAATTTGGCCAAATCTACGGTCGAACGCAGAGAGAACGTAGGACGCCCGGTGCAAAATCACGCATGAGTAATTCCGTTCTAGCGTCGCGTCGTCGCACAAATCAAAAGTTCGGCCTTAATGTTAAAGCATACGCAACCACGTGCGTATGCGGGAGAGCACATGTGCTTGCTAGACGCGCACGCATTTCTGGCCCTGTTCTGATTGGGTCAGTTGTAAGAGTGTTTGACATTCCTGAAAGGTCTTTATAAAGAATCTTATTACAAACCTCTGCCTTTGAGATCAGGGTTACCAGTTCCTCTGATGTTCAGAACAAATGCCACTCTGCCTTTTTTTGAGATACCCAGCCAGCTTCCACCTTCTTTTCCAGGTTTCATGTCAACACCTCAAATAAATCAATAACAACAAAATTAGCATGACTGCATTGGTCAAGTGGGTTTTCATCCATGTTTACATTATGCCATAAAATGAAAGTTATAGATTGCACCTACAATTACTCGCCTGCCCTGAAATTATAATTATTATTAACGAAATATTCATTACTTGCACAAAAATTGCATTTCATCACAAATGCGAGATCCAAATTATAACAGAAATATCACACGATACACGATATCTATGACAAGATTAAAAACGACTTCAGAAGTCAATAAAAACATTGTGAATGCTTTTGTTTGATAATGTATTGATATATTTAAAACAAAGGCCATATGTACTAAAATATCAGGATGTAAATCTAAGACTAAAACATTCACTCTTTTTCCAAATTAAACTCTGGCAAAGTACACAAAACATCAAATATATTTGCAAAAACATCTTCATAAAAATAATATCTAAATATTAACAAACCATTATCATGCACTTGCAATGTGTATGTTTTAATAAATGGGTCTTAGTGAAGGGTATGAACAGAGGGAGGAAGGGGTATGCCTGAAGGCTGGCAATCCCTTATGATTTTCTTTTCTTCTATACACTGTTATAGTATTTTGTATTTGACTTTCAGGAAGTTTGTTGTTAGGGAAGAGCACTTAGGGGGACCTTTCCGACATTGTGTAGGCCTAAGTTTCTGATATTTTGTTATGTAAATTCTTTTTGTGACAAAATTTGGTTCATTAGACGGGATGAAATAAACCAGTGAAGGGGTCTGGCGTTCAGACATAATTTTGAAAAATAATTTTGAGTGTTTTAAAACAAATTAGGGTCTCAGATCATTTCGGTCGCCGCTCATTTCTGCCACCGGGTTTGTTATGCTAATAAATGTATGGTGTGCCAATAGGGTCATAACAGCTTACATCTTTACTCACACTGACACCGCAGCTAAGTTCTATTGTCTTCTGGCCTCTTGATTATTCATAAACGTTGTGTTAGGTACCGGCCCACTTGCTGCTAATAGTAATCAATTATTACCTATTAAAAATACCGTATTTAAAAGGGTTTTTTAAAACTTATATAACATTGTTTTCACATGGAAAAGAGGAATGCCGTAACTAAAATTGTGTTCAATGTATTCATGATAATGGTAAAAATCTAATATTATTGCATTAGTTATATAGGCCTAACATTCGGACTCTAATATAAAACTACATCTTACAACTAATATTTTATTTCACCGAATAGGCTTAATAATCTAACTCGAATATTTTTATTGTCTTATCTACTGTAGAGGTGTTAAAACAAGTGACTGCATGCTAGAATGATTTAAATGTTTTAATTGTTTTGACCACTAATACCTATAATAGTTCTGTATGTTATTGACAATTGAGGTAGATACAAATTAAATGTTGAAAATAAGTGAGAAAATTGTATTTAAATGGATGCGTCTTATAAATTTTGTTGTTTTCTTTATCCTCATTTGAGGTGTAAGGAACCTGTAAACTTGCCGAGGACATGTGATGTAACTGGTTATATCACAAAAGTGTGGAAACAGAACACAGAAAGGAAATTACCGATAGGATTTTACATTGGTGTAAGGATAATTTTAGTAATCAATGTTCCGACTCGTTATTGCTTTAGTTGTATAGCTTGGATTCTATGAAGAATCAAGACACACTATCTAAACAAAGTCTACAAGTAAATCTTTTGTAGGAAAAAACTACATATTTTAGTAGGTGTGCACAATGATTAGCAATGGCAACCGTTTTCTTCATAATGAAATACAAATAGCTTTACACTACCTTTGTGAATGTTTTTAATGATAGGCTGTGTGTTTGTTCATTCAATTCCCTGATTATGTTACACAGATTTCACGATTTTTATGTAATGAGCAAGAGCAATAAAACTGGATCTGAAAACAATCAACATCAAATATCAATACCGTCCTTAACGAAGACGATTGGGATTGATTGCCAATGGTATAGCCTAAATATATTTTTCTATGCAGACGATTTGTTGTTGACAAGCATCCACTGGTCTTAAAAACGTATTGAAGTGATTTTTGAAATATGTCTACTCATTTTCATAGTTTAGCATCCATAGACACCAATATTTCTGACCTGTGCAGCAGAGTCAATTTGGGTTTCACCAAAAACTAAATTACTATACTCAGTGGAAGATTTTTTCAATAAGTATATATTCAGTTTTATCATCATTCAATTCTAGACAAATTTGCTTTCTCCAAACACGCAATTCAGAAATGCAATTTCAAGTAATTATATAACGTTGTGTCATGGACGGCTTAAACGAAAGTTAAATTTGTGTATCTTCAGCATAAACATGATAGGACAAATTATTTATATTTGATAATTATATCCCGAATTGGTTGGATATAAATTGTTAACCATTGTGGCCCGAGAACAGATCCTTGTGGAACAGAAAAATTGTAGGAACTTCCTTGGGAGAAAGCATCCCCTATACCATAGAGAAAATAGAACTATTTTCTCTATGCCTATACAAACATGTCATCGTATGTTAGTTAGATAAGATCGACACCATTCGAGTGCACGACCTTCGACTCCAATGTGCTTACTTAATCTACTAAGCAAAATATTATGGTCATGCAGGCTTACTAATAAGTGTTAATAAATCGATTATAAATAAGACTATTTCATCAATAAAATTGACACGACATATTGTTTCATTTTTTTGATAATGTATTTAATCTGCTACATGTTACCTCGGCCGAAATGATCGTAGACCTTATAACTAGTACTACACTATATTCCCAACTTATACCTTGCTCATGGATGTCACTAAGCCTATTCCTAAATTAAAACATATTTGGTTACGGTACCGTTGCTTACAAATGTGGGGGCAGTGGTGGATTTAGGATTATGTGAGGGAGCTGTCGTAGTTTAGTTAAAAATGATATTGCATGTTAAGACTGACTTACCACACAGCGTATCCTTGTTTGATTCCAAAAAATTGGCGTGGCTTGTTGGTCTGTTAAAGTATTCTTCACGATTAAAAGCTAGTACAAGTTTGTAACCGCTAATTTCTGGATTTCCATTGACCATAAACCAGGTAACACACATTATTCAGTTTAGAAACGTGTTTTTTTTTTTTTGTTTTTTTAAATCTTGCCTGTAACTTCTGGGCCGGTAACTCCTCCGGATGGCGTACTTAATTTATTATATATTATTATCGTTATGACGAGACTTAAAAGTGGTCGACAGCTTTAAAAAGCTTTTATCTGTACCTGTGGGTATGCTGTCCAAATTTCCAGGTGGAACTAATTGAGAGGGCGTGCTCATGTAGTTCTTATTGAAACTGCTTTAAATGTTTTGTTGCTTGACCTTTAATTGTTAATTGTTAATTGGTCACTTATTGTATAGGCCCACTAATGATGAATAGAAGGTACTATTTTGGAAAAAATCGATACACGACATATATTAAATATTAAGAACGACTTCAGAAGTCAATAATTAAGACATTGTGAACATTAAGTCGGATAAATTAGAAAATGACATTCATGAAAAAAAAATGACTATAACGCTTTAATATCGTTACTAAATGCAAGTAAAACATCTAAATTTAGTTTGTTCGTCAATTTTCGTCACATAATGTCTACTGATTTGTAATTGACAACAAACTTAATCATCACAAGTGTTTTTATTTCTGCATTTCAATACCAACGGCTATTAAAACAGCAAAACTAATTCCTCCATGATCTTAATGAATATAAACAATGAAAAAAAGTTATTGTGATGAAATAAATACTGTAATACATGATAAAACATTTCTAGATTTTCTGGCTATAATATTTTTCATGTTTTACTATCTTGAAAAATACCATAAAACATAATTAACAGTGGGTTAAAATACATGATAAAACAGTATTTACCCCTTTAGTCTTATATCATCATTTCCGTCCTAAATTCACATGAATTAAAGAAACATACTGTAATTTTCAAATTTTTAAGAATGGTTATCATTCTTATAAAGTATATACGTGCGGTCTCAGATCATTTCGGCCGCCAGATTTTTAACAATAGAAAGTATGGCGCGCCAATAGAGTTCTATTGGTAGTGTGGTTGTTGCAGGATGCGGAAGTGTAGGCAAATAATAATCTGACCATTTTTTTAAAATTTAACTTAGGCATAGGCCTACATATCTGTATGTAATGCATGCTTATGCCCACGTGTTTTTCATTAGGTATATATTTATTTTTGTGTTAATAAAATATAATAACGCCTAATCATACCGTAATTATTCACATTTTCTACTAGGCCTACTGTATTTTTTTGTAGAAAAAAGGCCTAGTTGTAGTTAATTTTAACTGATGATAGTCGTACAGTAATGAGTTGTGTGTCACTATAATGTAATTTTGTACTTTTTATCTTTGGAATGTTATAAACGGATGTTCGTTGTTATGAATTATTGTAACAATTACCGGTATATGAGTGCAGAAACTGATTTACCATAATGATTTTAATTTGTTCTTTACAGGTAGACGATGAGGGAAAATATATTCTGCCTAAAACTAGTTTGATTGATGGTTAATTATATGTTTTGCATTGTTAAGGCATGGTAAACCAAGCCAAAGCCAAGTAAGATAGATCTGATAATATAATAATATGATAGAAGGCCTAATAATAATTAAATTAAGTAAAATAAATACATAGGCCTAACCTAGTTTCTAAATGATTCGTTTATACCTGCTGGAGCTAGAGTGCCTAATTTGTAGATAAGTCTCTCTTCATGTTTCTTCCGAACTGTATC
>NW_022726160.1:611838-615748 GCF_011630105.1 Anneissia japonica
TATGTACTGTATGTATAATAATATTTCAATCATTTCATTTATATATTATAAGTCCATTCTTATTAGACAATACTTTATGGGTGTTGTCTTCAACTTAATACACTAGGCACACTCATTTGAATAATAGTACTCTTAGAACAAAGGAAACGAATATGACAACAATGGTGTCTTTTCATCTGTTTAGTTCTTTTGTAAGGCTAACTTCATTCATGTTTTCATATGTACAGTAAATAGGTTATGATGCATTTTGGTAGTTAGTTTCACAATGTTAGCATAGTTAAAAGTAACAGTTTTATTTAAATATCTTACCTCGTCTTCCTCTGTGGTTTAGGCGGTAATGCCAACATTCCAGGTCGTTGTTGGTCCTTATGCACTGATTGTAGTAAAAATTTTCACATATAAATAAATATAACACCATGTATCTTTTGTATCTTGTTTTATTGGTAAACTGTGTAGTAATGAAATGGCTAAATGCTTTAAATGTATATAATTAGGAAATTATGTACATAAAACATATCTGAGATGGTTAAATTCTTTAAATTCATATAATATATAGGCCTAAGGAAGAAATATGCAAATATTTTTGGAGATTTCAAGGCAGCGGCGGGCGTAATAAAAATTTTTAAAAAACTTAAATTTCATCTTTCATGATCTTTTTCAAGAGGAGGAAACCTTGAATTTTGAAGAACTTGAAGGTCATTAAAAACTCCTCAGAAGTCGGGAAAGCTCATTTCCGGCCATCTAGGAATCCAAATTTTCCTGGGGGAAGTCCCCAGGATCCCTTTTAATGTTGGGGTTTTTTTTGAGACATTTTGAACCACCCTCTTTCATATCCTGGATCCGCCCCTGGCTAGGGTGCATTTCCCTTGTATTTCGAAATTGTTTATAAGTACACAATGCTTTTAACCAACACATCGTTAATCAGGGATGCAAGATGATGCTGTGTATAAACAATTGATAAACTTCACATTTACTCTTGAATTGCTAGGTACAAAAACGTAGGTTAACGTTTCGTTATTTTTTACTTTTTGAAAAGCGTACACACACCTTCAACCCCCTCCCCCAGCGTACGTTTTGTACGCTCGTGAAAATGATGAAAATAATGGATGACCCCTAACCGCGAAGGCTCTATCAACTAAATGCCGATCTTAAACTCTTATATAGGGTGATGTATGCAAATTCAGGCCTCAGCGATGGACATCATTGTGATTGGTGGTTTGAAATCACTATGCTGTGGCTAGCGTAGCGGAATCTACATGTTAAATTTCAAAAACCCTTTCACGACGTTCACCGACCCTCTCTTTCTACCAAATATGAGGAGTGGATTTAGAAGGGGGTATGGTAGTTGGTCCTGTCACTGAAAAAACCCTCGAAGCCTCTGCTATCAACAAAAGCCAAATACTGTACATCATGATTTTAAACTCTTATATAGGGTGATGTCTGTAAATCAGGCTTCTGCGATGGACATCATTGTGATTGGTGGTTTGAAACCACTGTGCAGTGTCTAGCGTAGCGGAATCTACATGTTAAATTTCAAAAACACTTTCACGTCGTTCATCCACCCACCACCCTCTTTCTAACATGAGGCGTGGAGGCGGTATGAGTTATGAATATGAAATTAAATTTTCTCTCAATGTGAGGTAATGTATGTCCGTGTACATTGCTAAGTCTTTCCTTACTGTTATTCCAATGTTCACTAACCACGAAGGCTCTACTATCAACACATGTACATGCCGATCTTAAACTCTTATATAGGGTGATGTATGCAAATTAAGGCTTCAGCTAGGGACATCATTGTGATTGGCTAGATAAGCATATGCGCGTCTGTAAAAGCTTAGGAATTGTTCTTTCCGCCAAAATCTATTGCGGACGTAATGTTTCCAAGTCTGCTGTGCAGCAAAGTATATTTCAGCGGACTGATTTTGGCTTATGTGGACTACATTTGGCAAGTAATTATGAGGCCAAAATCAGTCCGCCGGACCGATTTTTGCCCCGGACCAAATTTTTCCTGACAGCCCTATTGCAGGTCCCTTCTCCTCACCACCGTGTCTGACCTTTGTGGTTTCACCTCTTGGCGTCGTGCCCAAATCTGATCCCGGGAAATACCGCATAATCATATCCTCGGGGTGCTTCAGTAAACTCGGGTATACCTCCAAAATTTTCCCATGTGAAGTACACTATCGCCAGTCTTGTTCTTGCCTATGGTCCTGGTTGTCACATGGCAAAAGCAGATATAGAAGATGCCTTCCGCATCGTTCCCTTCATCCTGCCGACCACCTCTTACTGGGTTTCTCTTGGAATTTATTACGACAAGTGCCTACCAATGGGCGCAATTCGTTCTTGTCAGGTTATATATATATATATATATATATATCGAAACGGTACTGTCTGCAGATTGGAATATTTACGCTTCTTTACATTGTGCTGCTAAGGTAGTACATTGTTTTGTAGAGCACTCTTATTTTAAGATGGTGCATTGTTTATGTAATACTATTTTGCAATTTGCATAGCACACTCATTTTGGGTTTGTGCACTCTTGTATTCATAATTAGTGTACCACGTCACACAGGGCTGACCCAAGCCATGTTTGAGTCTGTCGTGTGTTTCATTCTTGAAATCCTGAGCTGCACTGATGAGATCTAACAAGATCGAAACGGTACTGTCTGCAGATTGGAATATTTACGCTCCTTTACATTGTGCTGCTAGCGATTTTTTTTCCGTACGAAACATTTGCATGAAACTTCACTCGGGCCATCTCGGATTGACTCGAGTGAGTACGATACGAGGAACAAGAGCAGACACTTCGCAATGTCGTGACGCTCGAGTTTTACTATTATTGCTCTTTCTATGTTTACCTACGGTAGGCCTATGAAATTTCACGGACTTATGTGATGTACGTCACTGTGTAACTAACTGTGACCTTCTTGGATGCTATTAAATGTTAGTATATTATCTACAACAACAACAGCTAGTACCTCCTGTTATAAAGTGTAGATAGGTACAGTTAACCAAAGGCTAGAGAGAAAGAGGATAAACTATAGGCCTAACTACAGGCTGAGGTCTTACCTAGGCCCCCTTAAACTAGGCCTAGGGTCATAGGCTGACACAACAGTCATGCTTCACATACTGACATGGACTGAAATTTTTGGGGAAAAAAGGGACAAAATTGAAGCATGAAATGAAAAATAGAGCGCATAAGAGAAATGTTAAATAAATAATATACCATTCCGGCGTTATTGAACTTGTCCAAACTATCATTGTGTAATTAATGTTAAATAATAATAATAATAATAATAATAATAATAATAATAATTTCAGCATCATATTACCTTTGGCCTAAGCCTTGTAATGAAGAACCTACAGATACTGTACTATTTACTAGGCCTATAAATAATAATCGCCCAAAGGGAATATCTTTTGTGTTATTTCCCCTTAACGTCGTTTTTTTAATTGTTCTCTAATTGCTCCATTGTCTAAGTTCCCCTTAAGGTACAGGTAATAATAATAATAATTAATAATAATAATAATAATCATTTCAGCATTAATTACCTTGGCCTAAGGTAATTGTAATGAAGAACCTACAGATACTATTTACTAGGCCTATAATAACTAGCCCAAGGGGAATATCTTTTATGTTATTTCCCCTTTGTCTAAGTTCCCCTTAACGTACAGGTAATAATAATAATAATAATTATTATTATTATTATTATTATTTTTGGGCATTACATGTAATTAACTTGGTCTAGCCTTGTGATCAAGAACCTGCCGATTACTATGCCTAATATTAATAACTAGCTCATTTTTACATTCATTTGGTGCTCTGCCATTTTGGCAGGTCTTATGACATCCAGTAATTTAGAGCTGCCTATTCTCAGCTCTTCTCTTAATTTGAAAATAACTGTCACCCTGT
>NW_022726160.1:616476-620572 GCF_011630105.1 Anneissia japonica
TATTTATAACAATAATAATAATAAACGAATTCGAGAAAAAATAACATAGGCGGTTGAGTTTTTTTTCAGGATATATAAAATTTATTTTATTACAAATATTTCGGGAGCGCCTGCTCTATTCTTCAGCGTAATGCATGAAGAAGAGAGCAGGCGCTCCAGAAATATTCGTAATAAAATAAATTTTGTATATCCTAAAAAAACGTCATCCGCCTAGATTATTTTTTCTTGTCTCCATTCTACTGTATAATATATATATATATATATAGGCCTATATATACACATATATATATTGTTTTATATTTATATATATAATTATATATATGAATTTATATATATATATATATATTTATATAAATTTATATATGTTTATATATATATATATATATATATACATATAAGCCTATAACAAAAACAATTTTTTCTAAAGAGTGTTGCACCATGCTTGTGTAACACAAATCTAAAATAGTAATAAAATATCTAATCAAACCTACTGCTGAACCTCTTATTTTTGTTTATTTACAAAAAATCATTTTAAAACGCATATTTTTGCCTAATTCACTTTTATGTGTTTTTTTTTTGTCTTTTTATGTTGATGTATATAAATAGACTGTATACTGTGTGGTATGAGATCGGGGTGTTTTTTTTTGGAACTGATGTGGATTGGTTTCTCAAGATAATTGAAATTTGGAGGAAACTGGCTTGCGCTTTGCAACGTAAAGGAAAGACGCATAATAAAAGCCCAGTAACCGTAACAGTCAACTGTTTTTAGTTGTGACTGTAGCCAAACAAAACGTGAGAATGGGGCCGGGAAACATTTCTTTTATTTAGTTGTCTTCACAATATTCTAACTATTTGTTATCTAATCTGATTACAAACCTCTGCCTTTGAGATCAGGGTTACCAATCTTTTGTCCTGATGTTCAGGACAAAACCCACTCTTCCTTTTTTTAGATGCCCAACCAACTTCCACCTTTTTTGCCAGGAGTCATGTCAACACCTTTTCAAATAAATCAATAACAAATAAAACTAGACTTACTGTGTCTGCTTGTACAACATAACATAGGGCTTCTCATTGATATGAATGAGAAATGAAGTTGAAATTGCAACAAAGAATAAAGTCGTTAAAATGTATAAAGTAAAAAAAAATAATTATAGTACTAAACAAATTAAGAGGCAAAAAGAAATGAAAACTAAGTTCACAACTACCGCGAAGTTAGTGAGATGTCAACTATTGCTGCAATGGTAATAGTGAGGTAGGCCTACTTGGAGACTCATAACCACGCTATTATATGAGCCGACCTTGTATAAGCAAGTGCTTCCATTCATAGCGATTTAGTGACTGAAAGCTAAAATTGTTCATGCATATCACGGTTAAAGCGCTTTAGAAAACGAAAATTGCGTTTAAAAAAATTAATCAACTGTCCAAAAAAAATCTTAAAATTTTATTCATATCCACACCCTACTGCAGATCGTCACCAAAATTTGATAATTTCTTCATTTAACCATAAAAAAAACTCTTCTGCAAAGTTTCATTTTCATCCATTTATAACTGGGACGTAAGCAATTTAAATGACCCTCAAATTTACACCCTAACCTGGATCGTCCCCAACACATAATATCTTCCTTGTAGCTAGGTTAAACTTTCCCGAAAGTTTCTTTCAGATTAGTTGACCTGTTATGTAATATCTGGTCTGGACGTTTCCCTTTGAATGGTCCTCATTTCTACACCCTATTCCAGATCGTCACAAACAAATTAATCATTTCTTTACTAGACTTTGACAAACTATTATAGAAAGTTTCATTTTTTTTAGAGATATTTAGATCTGGGAGGTCAGAAATTTAAATGCCCCTAAAATTCATACCCTAAACTGGATCATCCCCAAAGCATAATAATTTTTTCCCTTGTAACTTGGTTAAACTTTCCCGAATGTTTCATTCAGATTACTTGATCCGTTTTGAAATATCCAGTCTGAGACGTTTTCATTTGAATGGTCTTCAGATTCACACCCTGGTTTTTCACCAAAAAAAAAAAGAAAAAAAGAAAAAAAAATCATTTCTTTACTAATCCGTGACAAACTGTTATACAAAGTTTCAATTATACCCATTGATTTTTAAAAGAGATGTTTAGGTCTGGACCTCAAAAAGTGACCTTCAACAGTGGTGACGCCAGGGGGCTGGGGGGGCTATAGCCCAACCGTGGTCCTACAACCGTCACAAACAATTGACTTTTATTGAGCCTTACAAATGGAATGTATAGCCTGCCGGTATTTCTTAAATTATATTGAGCGGTATAGCTGTTGCTACTGAAAATTAGTTTAATGGTTTTTGAAAGTGTGCCTTTAAACAGCTTATACATGAATTTTGCAGTTTGCAATTTATGCAAATCATAAATTTTGAGTAGCTGAAGCTTTTTAAAAAGTGGCTCTGAAGGTGCTAAGTAGTGTGAATTAGTGATGACCCTTAAAGCGCGTTTTTGTAGTTTCAGGAGGTTGTAAAGATTAGAACTATAATCAGATGCCCAAATTATGTTACAATATTGAAGGAATGGGAGCACAAGGGTGTTATAAAGTGTGAAGTTAAAATGACAAAGGCCACATGTATTTCTAAAATATCAGGATGTAAATCTAAGACTAAAGCATTCACTCTCTTTTTTTTCGAAATTGGATTTTGGAGAGGTACACAAAACTTAAACATTATTTGCAAAACATCTCAATAAAAACATCTAATAAATATCAACAAACCATTGTTATGTACTCGTAATGTGTTTGAATAAACGAGTCTTAGGGGTGGGTATGGACCAATTATTTTCTTTTTCTATACACTGTTATTTTATTTTGTATTTTACTATCAGGAAGTTTGCCAAATGCATTGGCTTGGGAAGGGCGCAAAACGTATGGGTACGGTGGAGACTATCGTATAATTGTTTGTTTTATTCAGCATTAGTAATCTGTATTTTGTAAATAAACAAAAATAGGGTCAGGCCTTTTATAGTCCAGCAAACTTTGGTTGGTTGCATTTTTTTTGCTATATTTAAAAAAAATTGGATATGATGTAGAGTAGACATAGATAAATCAAAAAAGTATGTGCAACATTTTTTTTTCATACGTAAAAAAATATCAGGGATTTCCGGATGAATAACAGTATCCTGGCTCCATATATTGGCCTGCAGATGTGCATGCAATGTATGCTGATATAAGGCTCCTGCAGTTGGTGGCAGCTCATCTACACCTTGATTGTTTGGCAGAGTTTTGAATCTTTTCCATCGTAAAATTGAGGCATCTTTAGCAGATACTTTCTTCGTTCATAGAAGACTACACAAAAACTCCTTGCATCCCATTCTCACATTTAATGATGGCATATTCCCTTTCCCAAGGTTGGCCAAAGCATGTAAACATGAGGTGGTGATTTCATAAACATCTTAAGGGCTGTTTTTTCCATTCCAACACCATTTATATGCCCTGTAATAATTTTGATCACAACCGGTGATAGCATGGAAGCCTGATAGTGTCACTGCTCTTTCTGGTCCAAGATGATCGTATATTGGCTGAAGAGCCACTCTTCTTCTGGTTTCACCGGTATCTCTCACAATTCACACGGCAAGATGTCAACAAACACTCCAGAGCATCCTCCAACAACAGCTGTAAGCACACAAGAAGAAGCTGATACTCTAATGATTCTCCATGGCATAGAAGTGGCCTTTGAATCTGGGAATGATACAGACTGGTTTGTATTGATCTTCAGAAGACTTGGCATGATACTGGAATTTGTGTAGTCTTCTCGGAACGAAGAAAGTGCTAAAAGATGCCTAACTTTACGATGGAAAATATTCAAAACTCTGCCAAGCAATCAAGATGTAGATAAGCTGCCACCAACTGCATGCAAACTGGGCTAGTTTGTGGAAGATGGTAAATTGAGACCTGTCTTGTCAGAAAAGCAGGCTGCCCCCGAAGCAGTTGCTGAACTTATCAGATGTACCTGTTCAATATGTACATGTTCAAATAATACATGCACGTGTAGGAGAAATAACCTTCAGTGTACTGAGATGTGTAACTGCGAAGCGGAAGGGAGTTTCTGCAACAACTTTCCATTGTTGTCTA
>NW_022726160.1:620857-627619 GCF_011630105.1 Anneissia japonica
TCTCATCGTCACTTCACTACTATACAAGTGAGATTTTTGGCTACAAATGACAAGCAATAATTTGACTACATATGCCTATTCGATACTAGTACAGCTACTCACTATGCGACATATTATTATTGCTCTCTGTGACACTTTCGAATTAAAGAATTTTCAGTGAATTACCTACTGGCGCCACTGATTCATAAATGGTGATCACACAATATAAAAATATAATCAAGAACTATAAAGCGTTTTTTCAGTTGAATTTTTATGGTAAAAAAAATCATCGTACCATGCAATGACGGGCGGTAGAAATACCTGACAGAAGAATCTTTTGAAAATATATTTGAACATGCAAATGATACATTTTCAGATTGTTCATCTGGCGTGTGGGGAAAGATTTCTACCGTGACGATTAAGCACTAAATCAATCTGCTTGATGTAAGCAGATGTGTGTATGCCAAAAATATTTACTGATCCCTGACAATAAGGACAAATCTGAAACGCAGTTGATCACAGTTTAAATTATCAATCAAAGTTCTGTAGAACCACAGGCAGTAGTAGTAGCGTAGTTCCGTCTAGATTGCGTGTTAGAATTGACTTACCACATAGCACATCCTTGTTTGATTCCAACAAATGGGCTTGGGCTGTTGGTCTGTTAAAGTACTCTTCACGATTAAAGGCTAGTACAAGTCTGTAGCCGTTGACTACTGGCTTTTCATTGACCATAAACCAGGTAACACACATTCTTCTGTTTAGAAACGTTTTTAAAACTTCCCTGTGAACTTGTCTGCAACTGCCGGTAGAAAGCACTAAGTGCTTATCCCACTTGCAATATAAATTCCAGGTCGCGTTATTGACTAGTATATTATCGGTATATTAAAATAACAAAATTTAACAGATCATTTCTCCATTACTCGTTAAGCCGAAGAGAGAGCCAGATTTAATAACTGGCTGTCAAATTGTTTCACACCGTTTAACCACACGACAAAGGGAAGCAGTTTTTGGTCACTTATTTGTATAGTGATGAATAATATATTATTCATCACTATACAATAAGTGACCCCGACAAATTGAAAGTAAGTAACAAACCATTTCAAGCAGTTTGAATAAGAACTGGTTAATCTTGTAAGTTCAACAAGAATAATTGTAATATATGTAATTGAAATAATTAATTTAAAATAATTTGTAAATACCCTAAATTTTAATTCTAATTATCTATTAATGTATAACTCATTATCAATTAAAACAATCTTTATTAGTAATAAATTGAAATACAGTGCTTTTAAGTGACATTTGTTGATGTTATCTTTTTACAAAGTAACTGGTACTGGTACTGGTACTGGTACTGCAGTGGTATGGGCATTTATAATGCGCCTCTTCCTTGCGATTATAAAGCGCAGTTTTTTTCCCTGGTCATTGGTAATTAGGAGTGTATTTTTTTTTAATATTGTAAATACAAAGTTTTCAGCCTTCACCAAATCATGTGAATAATAAGCTAAACTTATATAAAAGAGTCTGCTAAGTAAAGAGTTTACTTAGCTAAGACAGCCAGGGCTGTCCCGATACGAAAACCGGTGGTACAGCTGACTATTATACATCAATGATATTTTAACTGTTCTGAAATTCTGTCACTTATAATATTTGCTGATGATTAATTAGCACATTAAGATATAAAACACCTGATGAATCTTATTAATACTGAAATTGACAAAGTTAATGAATATTTTAAATGTAACAAATAGCTGAATGTAAATAAATACGTACTTCTTTATCTTTCGATGTAAAAAGCGGAAAATAAACACTTTTAATTAATGGTAAAGAACTTGAAAGAGTGTATGTGACACGTTGATGAATACGTCTCTTTTAAAGAACAAATAAATGTCTCAAAAATGTTTTGGTATTGTACAAGGTGAGACATTTTCTCCCTTTTAATGCATTACTTTCTATATACAGATCCCTAATTGAACCAATTTAAAAAAAATATATTATTATTTATTCAGGTAAAAGATACAATAACACAAATCAATAATTCAAACAAACACAATATTAACAAGCACATTAAAAATACCAGCCATTAGCTGCCAGGAAAGCACAAAAGCAGCCTAAACCAATGTAACTATGTGTCCTCCAAGTAATGACTACTAAGATAATACAAATAATATAAATTACTGATTATTATATTAGGCCTATAATTTATACATATTGGTGCTAATAATAATTTAAATATTAAAACTGGTATGCATAACTATATTAGAAATAAATATTTATACAGTAGAACAAATTATATTATGAAGCTAAATGAATTATTGAATATGCCTATTAAATTTCTATAATTTATACATAGACTTTATATATATTTATAATAACTTTAATATTATTAGAAATAAATTCTTATAGTTTATACATTAATAATAAGTTATATATTTATGAACCAAAAAGATAAGATTAAATTTTACATTCTTTAGTCGATCTACATTTAATCAACGGGTAAATATTGTTCTCTCAGTTTACTTTCAAATGTACTCCATTTGGGCTCCAGCTAGATTTTATTGGCCAACTTCGTCATTTTTGTTGAATTCAAAAAAGTTAGGTGCCATTTTTTTATCCACGTCATTAGCAGCCATTTTGAATTTAAAAATGGCCGACACGCCACATAAACATAGTTATATTTGGTGTCAACGCAAAGGGAACTATACATTGTGATCATTTTATCCCATTACACCTATACACCTAAAAATACATATTTACAGAGATATAGACCAATAAATAAATCCACATGACCCAAAAGGTAGAAAGGTCAAAAAATAAAACTCACCAAAATTTATCGTGTTTGGTATTGGAAAGCTCTTCCGATGTTTTGCAATACACATATATCAGAAATGGTGTAGTTTTCCAATAATTGTCCTATAGTCCAATTGTGGCATACAGTATTAAAATTTAATAGGACCCAGTTGTGTCACGCTTGTGAGCTCTCGGTGTGGGCTCCTACCTAGCACTTCACTACCTAGTCTTAAACGTGGTGTAACGCATGTGCTTTCTGGGCCAAGTCCCAGTCCAAATGGGCCCCGAAGTGGCAACGGGGCCCTTCTTACTACTGTATTACTCTACATTATCATTATAGAGTGTATGAATAGGCCTACACTAGCAAATAACCTCATGAAGAAAACAATGAGTAAACAAATGTATGAATTTACACAATTTACAATTAAGACAAAAATCTATTTTAGGTGTGTTATAAAACTAATAGTGAATGTTTTTTATTCGCACAATGAAAAGAATATTTCCATTCGTTGAAAGATTGACTGTTCCTTGCAGCGCATGAAAATATTCTTCCCATTGCGCTCATAAACATTAATGATTTGTATAATGACTATG
The DNA here is from genome assembly GCF_011630105.1 of Anneissia japonica. Taxonomy (NCBI): domain Eukaryota; kingdom Metazoa; phylum Echinodermata; class Crinoidea; order Comatulida; family Comatulidae; genus Anneissia; species Anneissia japonica. The sequence goes on from NW_022726160.1 coordinate 624,218, forward strand.
TTCATGGTTTTCAAATAAAGACAAAATATTAGACAAAATATATTAAAGATATTTAAAATACTATATAGAAAATGATTTATGAAATACAACTTATATTACGTACTTTCAATCTATGAATAAAAATAGATCGATACCACAAAGGAAAAAAATATAAGTTTGTTTTGTTTTTTGTTTTGTTGACCAAATGTCATTTATTCAATAATCAAATATTTATAAGTACATCATTGTAAAATTAAAAAGAAACATTATATAATACACAGAATGGCTTTCTAAATTTTTAATGTCGCGGAGTTATTATAAGAATACTGGAGCGATAAAAGAGCTGTATTACTCTCATAACGTTATTAGAATGTTATTATTTTACGTCTTTGATCTAGTAATACTTTTTTTTATTCTTTATTGCAATTTTGGAAACAAAATTGAAGTTTAACACAGCAGTAACTAATCAATAAAAAAAACAACAACACGAGGAATCACAGAAACAACGGCAGCAATACATTCAGAATAAAAGTGCAAAGTTGAAAATATAATATACAAATAAAAACGATTACAAATGAAGTCAAAAACTTTTTTCTTATATTATTATATTAATTAAAATTCCATGTAAAAAAATAATAATTACTTAACGGCCTATACATTGCAATTTATTTAATTTAGTATAAATACAAAAATACAGGGAAACGTACAATTTAATATATAAAAATAAACAAAGTTATCATTATATACAAGACTTTTTTCGAAATTATAAGAAAAATTAAAATTCCAAGTTAAGTACAAATAATAATTACTTAAGTACATTGCAATTTATTTAATTAAGAAATACAAAAATACAGGGAATATTCAAATTAATATATATAATTAAATATATATAAATAAAATCCTATGAAGTTAAAAAAAATGAAAAAGGGGGAAGCTATAAAGCCTTCCAATTTTTGAACATTCCACATTTTAAGTATGAATTTTGATCGTTCAGTATTAACACTTGGTGTGAAATTGCGAAGATGACGTAAATTGTACCAATGAAAAGGAGAATTCAGACGGTGTTCGTTAAACTTTAATTATCGTCATGCATGGGCCGAGGTTGTGTAGAGGTTGGCAGAGCCGTAGATAGAGAGAGTTTGGCCAACTTGGCGCATGGGCGCCATGTTGTCACCAAACAGCGTGCGCGCGTATTATAGCTTTATAACATTTTATAAAACACAGATGCTGCATAAACTTTCTTTCATTATTCTGTTCATGGGGACAATTCAATTATGGGATTTTAACATATCATTGTAAATATCATATACTGTATAATCATATTTACCTAACTTTGGAATTAATTAATCAGTGACATGCTGTAATATTTCGAGGAGATAAAGTGAGGACGATTCTTTATTTTATTATTTTTTTTTTCCGTTACGGTAATACGATTAGGCTATCTTTTTGTTTTGAAAGTCTATCATCTAGGCCTACCTAGTTGCTAGCAGCCTACTCTATAAAGCAGCTCCTAAGAGTCAACACTGCAGAGGAGAAAGGTTGGTTGTGCAGACAGAGTAGGTTTGTGAATCGTCGGCGATAATATGTTAATTTCGCCTGTAAATGAATGATAAAAATATTAATAACATGAAAGTTTTCTAATTGTATCTAGGCCTCTAGGCCATGACTTCGTAAACTTTAATTTATGAAATAAAATATGCTGGTCATCTTCAAACCAACAAATAGCCTAGGCTTATTTGTAAATTCTAATCTAAACAATAAATCAAAGTTGAAGAATTATTACATTGAGAGAAATTTTTGTACAACATATGCCTAGTCATTCATAATCAAGAAGCTAGGCCTTGTAAGTAAAATAGCAGCATTCTCCACACTTCTGTTTATAATTATTAGTGAGTTATAATATTATCATTATTACTGTATTATTATTCATTATTTACTATTCATTGAAATTTTGATTTGTAATTTGTAAAACATTTAAACGTTTTGATTTAAAATATGTATTTATTAAAACAATCAACATATTATACAATTAGGCCTATATCTTTAAAATATATTTTTATCTTTAAAATCTTTAGTTGCACAATTAATTGATCGGTAAAGCACAATTTGGCATGTTTGCATAGCACAGGACTCCTTGGACAAGTTTTCGCTTTTATTGGAGGATTCAATTTTTATTTTTAATTATAATTTAAGCTACCTTTGACTGATACTTCATGTAGCTTTCTGGAAATTTAGTTATATAATTTAACAGCAAAGTGCAACTTTGCATGTTTTTATAAATCATTGCTGCTTGAAAATTCTTCCTTTTTTTTTTTATTATCATCGTAATTAAGCTGATTTAAGTGCTACCTTAAGGTGTTCGGCCGAAGAAGTACCGAAATTTAGGCCTGTCTATGCCTAGTAGTAATAGGTGGATATTATTACCGCGAAGTGGAGCAGGCGGTACATGCCTTATAATTTACTACGTGGATAGCGAGATTTTTCGATCGCCATGCAAAGTTAAATTAAAATCCTAAATCCTCCTCCTTTTTGGAATTTAAGGAAATTAATACATTTTTGTTTCTTTATTGGATCGATTGCAGCAACCCCAAACCCAACATAACGGTATTTCACATTATATATCATTAATCATCTATAATAACTGCTAACTTCCTACCCTATCGCGTTGTTTTGTTTTGGTGACAACATGGCCGGTGTAAGTCACGTGATTGAAACCGAGTTGGCCAAACTCTCTCTATCTACGGCTCTGGAGGTTGGTATAGCGAGCGCCCCTTTCGGTAGAAAATGTCTCTAAAAACATGGCTGCTCGCACACAGAATTTTGACAGTTAGGCCTAACTCAAGAACGTTTCTAAACAGAAGGATGTGTGTTACGTGGTTCATGGTCAATGAAAACCCAGACGTCAACGGCTACAAACTTGTACTAGCCTTTAATCGTGACGAATACTTCAATAGACCTGCAAGTCCCGCCGATTTTTTAGAATCAAACAAGAATGTACTGTGTGGTAAGTCACCTGACACCACAGGCTGGTCTTGCTCTTTTTACGCCGCAATATGATCGTGTCTAGGGGTATTCCGTGTCTAGGCACTAGGCTAGGGCTAGGCAGTAGTTGTAGGCCTTGACCGTGTCTACGTTTCATCGGTTCCTGTGGCCCAGGTCTACTAATAATACTATACATACCTACACTTCGCGAGATGATTTTACCTTGAATTTACCTTGAACCATAGGACTTGATTGAGAACTTAGCTCATTTGTCCCTCCATCGTCATTCGTACAAACTCATCAGTTACGTACGGGCGAAACTTAAATTGGTGGTCAGACCAATATTTTGAAATACCCGATTTAAACTGATGGACAGTAGTAGAATCAACCACCCAACTGGGCAGGGCATTCCAATCATCAATTACTCTAACTGCATAAGAG
>NW_022726160.1:628020-671228 GCF_011630105.1 Anneissia japonica
ATATTTTAGGCATCGGTAACTGTGCTTGAATCTACATGCGTATGCTTCAACAATGGTAGAAATCAAATATATATATAATATATGTATATATTTATGTACAATATTAATATGGTCTATACAATAAATTTACAAACATTGATGCAACATGCTTAAGATTTATTTGTGGTTATTTGTTGCTAGTAATCCTATGGTTGCTTTTTATGACATACACAAATTCTACTTTATTTTCGTAAGGAAAAGGTAGTCTCATATACACCCAGTATATTTCAACCATTTATACAAATATACATATACAAATGCAGATAAAGTGTCTTGTCCAAGGACACAAGCAAAAGCACAGCCAGTTTTTGTTTGCTTTAATAGGTGCATTTGAACCCCCCCCCCCCCGACCTCGAGGTCAAGAGACAAAAATGCAGCCGCTCCCACAATTGTCTTAATGTAATGAATATGCTGCTAATCACCAATACCTGATTAATACAGGACAAAAATTTTACACCAGATGTGCCCTGCATGTGCTTCCACTCCATGTAATAACCTTATTAGAAAAACATGAGGCCTACAGTATAACACCCCACAATATATACTATGAATCTGTTTGCATGCTCCTGGGACCTGTCTATTTGACAAAACTGTTGTATGCCCATATTCATGATGTTCCTATATTTGGTGTGATGTCTAGGCTGCATGTCACATGCTTATGTCAAATTGTGGACAGTAAGGTTATACAGTATTTCATTTGTGTGAAGACTCAGTGATTTTAGTATGAGCATCTGTGTAACATTTTGTCTTGAGTATAAGAAATAAAAATAATGGTATCATACCATCCTTCTGCACAAGAAATGGTTTGACCTCTGACCAGGCAGAAACATCAGCATTACAGACATCATATAAATTAGTTTGTGCCAATTAGTTGCTTAATTGCTGTCATTGTTGTGACAAGAAAAATAATTTGTTTCAGCTAAACGTATTACTGTAGAATTATTTATGAACACTTTTCAACACAATTTCAATGTAGGATTTAAACTGCAGAAAATCCTATCAACAAACATAAATTAAACAAATTAAATGGAATCAAAAGATTATACACTAAGATGTGTATAAGAGACAGGCGGAAATCCGGCCTTATTTTCCAAAATGCACAAAATGACGAATTTCTAGGCAAAATTTTTGCACGGAGGATACATTTCCGGCACAGGTCTTACTATACAGACTGATTACACTGTAGGACATGAAAATTCCAAAGGTTCTGATGAAGGTTTTGTTTTTTCCAACCACAATGACAGGCCCAGAACAAAGAACCTTTGAGTTGGAAAGGGGCACCATTTCTAGGCTTACCATGATAAACCTTATAATCAGAATATTGTTAAGACAAATAAAATTGGCAATGCTTTTTCTAATACACCAGTCCAAATCCAATTCATACATACAATAACATCCAATCAGAATTAGGACTGGTGTAACAATAGCCACTGCTAATAAAAAAATTTTAATTTCATTCTCATGTCCTAATTTTTTGGGCCTCATTCCAGAACCAAAAACAGCCCAAAAAAAAATGTGTGCATAGGTAAACATCCTGGCAGTTATAAAAGATGATCCTGCCAGGTCTAGCGCAGAATAAACTGTTTGACACATGCATGCTTGATTTTGGAATGACCTTGGTCGATATTTTAAAACAGTTGTCGGTCGGTTTGCTCCATTAAAGGAAATTTATATTGCGATTATTCACATTTTAACCGTTTACTTTCATTTTTTTCTCAGGCTCTCTAGTAACAAATTTTTTATCAAGTGACACCGATGGCTGCTCATACATGAATCAGCTCACTGGATCTGATTATAATGGTTTCAATCTCATAACAATGGACTTCAGGTAGCAACAATACCACAGACATACCACAACAATATTATGGCAGAAATAATTTTTACATGTTGATCCTTATAAATAATGCCAGGATAAATATACATTACATACACTTTTTTAAGCAAACCCTACCAGATATTCCTCAAATACTAACATACAGTATTTAATAATTTTTTTTTTCAGTAATGCCAGGTCAGAGGTTTGTTACTATAGCAATAGGTCAGAAAGTGACCCAGTTAAATTAGAATCTGGTAGGTAGCCAGCCAACTGTTAAAATGAAATACGAGTACAGTATCATGACATTACACCTGTTAACCCTCATGAATAATGCGCGAGTCTCACTCATGAGCATCCACTTTTACATCTTGAGCATACATTGTATTATCTCACGCATCTTAACAATTTAATAGAAGATAAAATATAAAGGTCCATTATACCCCAAAATCCGTAAAAATTAAGTGAAAACATTATTAAAATGTGAATTACGGCACAAACCGACCAGTAGCAGTTCCACTACAATTAAAAACAATTAACACAGGGCGCTCTACAGTATATCATGATTTTTACACATTTTACTTTTTTTTTTGTCTCCTGCACGAAGTTGGCAGGTATATCACATAAAATATCATCAACACATCACTGTGAAGCCTCGTGGTACACAAAAACATAGAACAAGTTTATATAGTTGAATAATGTTCATGTACAGTAAATGCAGGGTGCAGCCAGCAGTCACCCAATTGGGAGTGCCTGGATATTTTTTATCTTCCGACAACCAATTCAAACAACCAATTTTTCATTGACTAAATACCAACGCAACAGGCGAGTCAGAAAAGCCTATGCACAAACATGTTGCCCCTCTATAAATACAAAACAAATAATAATTTAATATCAAAAACAAACTTCAGTAACTTGTAATAAGTGCCGATCTGAAGCCTTCAAAAATGTTATGAGCACTGCTACGCTTATTTGAGTACAGTATGTGTGTATATGTCTGTGTTGTTTTAGGGAAAACATGGTGAAAGAGAGCCAAATTGCTACACAATTTTTAATTCATTAATATGAAATTAATTTTGGTATAGATTAACGCCTCCATTAAGATCAGGCTCACAAGATTCAAACCCAAGACCTTTTTGATTACTACTGTATTCACTTTCCCATTATTTTTTGTTGTTATTGTTATTCCAGGTTTTTATGGTGTCTCCAACACTGTATTATCACAACCGTGGCCCAAGGCAAAGCTTGGTAAAGCACATCTTGAGCAACTCCTGAATGACAACCCTAAGATCACCCCAGAAGAACTAACGGACAAATTGATGACATTTGCTGGAAAGACAGAAGGGTCAGTAGAAAAATAATTCTCTTAAGAAAAGCAATTGTTAATACTGTAAGATACATTTGGTTAACATGGTCACAGGAGAAAACAAGATAATTTATACATTTTTCAGATTTAAACCAATGGACAACTCGCAAGCAAATTGGTCTTCAAAAACACATGTTTTTAAATTAAAATCATTATGATAAAGCTATGGATAAGTTGCAATTAGAGAGAGTGTAGGTTTTGATATATTAATTATTCATTGTGAGCAAGTGTTTATGAAATCATACTAATATATTTTGCTAAACAAGAAAATTGAAATTATATAAGAAAGAATATATACTGGCAAATCATGATAAAATTGTTTTACTATTTAATGAAAATTTCTTTCTATACCATGAACATATTAATCAATTGCATTCTGACAAGTGACAATTCGCAACTAATGATTGTCGATTTACTGTACAAAGATTTTATTTTTGTTCCGGCAATATTTTAGGCATCGGTAACTGTGCTTGAATCTACATGCGTATGCTTGAACAATGGTAGAAATCAAATATATATATAATATATGTATATATTTATGTACAATATTAATATGGTCTATACAATAAATTTACAAACATTGATGCAACATGCTTAAGATTTAGTTGTGGTTATTTGTTGCTAGTAATCCTATGGTTGCTTTTTATGACGTACACAAATTCTACTTTATTTTCGTAAGGAAAAGGTAGTCCCATATACACCCAGTATATTTCAACCAGGTAACCATTTATACAAATATACATATACAAATGTAGGTAAAGTGTCTTGTCCAAGGAACAAGCAAAAGCACAGCCAGTTTTTGTTTGCTTTAATAGGTGCATTTCAACCCCCCGACCTCGAGGTCAAGAGACAAAAATGCAGCCGCTCCCACAATTGTCTTAATGTAATGAATATGCTGCTAATCACCAATACCTGATTAATACAGGACAAAAATTTTACACCAGATGTGCCCTGCATGTGCTTCCACTCCATGTAATAACCTTATTAGAAAAACATGAGGCCTACAGTATAACACCCCACAATATATACTATAAATCTGTTTGCATGCTCCTGGGGCCTGTCTATTTGACAAAACTGTTGTATGCCCATATTCATGATGTTCCTATATTTGGTGTGATGTCTAGGCTGCATGTCACATGCTTATGTCAAATTGTGGACAGTAAGGTTATACAGTATTTCATTTGTGTGAAGACTCAGTGATTTTAGTATGAGCATCTGTGTAACATTTTGTCTTGAGTATAAGAAATAAAAATAATGGTATCATACCATCCTTCTGCACAAGAAATGGTTTGACCTCTGACCAGGCAGAAACATCAGCATTACAGACATCATATAAATTAGTTTGTGCCAATTAGTTGCTTAATTGCTGTCATTGTCGTGACAAGAAAAATAATTTGTTTCAGCTAAACGTATTACTGTAGAATTATTTATGAACACTTTTCAACACAATTTCAATGTAGGATTTAAACTGCAGAAAATCCTATCAACAAACATAAATTAAACAAATTAAATGGAATCAAAAGATTATACACTATAACATATGGCAAAAGGAATAATAATATTGCTGTATCAGAAAATAATTTTGTTATAATAAGACTAGCAAATGGTCATAATTTTCAAGAATCTAATTTCATTCTTTTTATTTCATTGCAATGACAAATTAAATTGATTCAGCTTGAAGTAGACACATTGTGCGTGCAAACATATAGATCCCTAAATATTATTTCTTAACATGCAGGTTAAAGGTTTCAAGCACCATGTAAAATAACACTGCCAATAGATAATAAGATGATGTGGCCACTGAATAGAAAAGGGCTGTAGGCTGGTGGACAACACTTGTTTTAGCCTTTGTTCCAAGCCCTAAATTTGGGTTACTCACTTCTTATAGCGCATAATAATGCATGCCATACAAAATTCAATTAGTGTCCCATACTCGATTTCTTTTTTTTTTTCTTTTTTTGCAGATTATGTCCAGAATTGGAAAAAAAAATATTAAGGGACCTTATCAGGAATTATACAGTTAAATTGTGTCAGCAGCTGTTGAATATGGATAAAGCAAAATAAATTCTAAATTGTATGGGCAGAATACCTACTGTACGAACTCTGAACTTATTCCAAGTTAAACTGACTGGCTCTGGGCAAAATGCTTATAAGCTTAATACTGTACAATAAATTATGGGTGGATTCTGCTTCACTTACAGCCAGAAAAAAAAACAATGAGGATGACAGTGATGCTTAATGGAGAAATCTACTGCTTGCATGTGTGTATGTACAGCACTTTGGGACAGACAAGTCAACTAGTTTTAGTTAAGTGATGGTGCCACCACTGAAACATGGAAATAGTATTCACAAAGTAGACTCAATAATTAGCTAACTTCTAGGATGAAGTGACCTAACTTGTCTACCTCAGCCCTGGAAACAGTTGTCATCAAGCTTAACCTTTACCCAGCTATCTTCACAGCGCATTCATTGTCATAAAACAATGATATAAACCTGGGTAGGCTCTACTACATCAAAAAAGAAAAACCCCACCTAAAAATAAGTTTTAATACCATTATTTTATTGGTTATAAAGAATTAATTAAATAAAACATGACCGTCTGCCCAATTAAAAAAATTAAACCAATTATATTATTAAGTAATTAAAACCAATTATCATAACAGAACTGTTTAAAATCTATCTTTGAAAAATTAAGTAATAGAAATAATAGCATATATATAATGTTTTTAAAAATTAGATAGAAAATGTTTAAAAACTATGAAAATTACCTGCTTTTTATTTTATTTGAACAATTTGAAGCAGGAACAATATAAGAATAATGATGAACAATGGATTGGCTATTAAGGTAACTGTTCACTGCTAGACATAAATACTCAAATGTACAGATTGGCCAACTACCCTGTCTACACCATAACAATATTACCATGTTGGTAGACAAAGCCAATTTAACTGTGAACACCCATACTTATACAATCTGAAATTCGAAATTTTATGAATCATCTTCATCCATGAAATATGTGGATACAGAAGACATTATCCTTAGCAATGTCAGGCTACAACAGCACCCCTGGCCAGCCTTGGCATTTTGGAAAATCTGTACAAATTTCAGTGAAATCAGACAAATAAAATTTAATGTAATGATTATATTTCAAAATAACATTTCACTGAAATAATTCATCACAAAACCATTCATCTCAGGAACAGTTTACTTTCTGTGATGACTAATTTTTAGCTAAAGATTGGCTTTAAAATGTTAGGATTTATTTATTTTAATTCATTTTATATCTTTTTTTTCTGAATGTAAAAAAAAAAACCAATTAACCATTACAGCAATTATGACATTGTAAAGATCATAAAAATACAGGGGTTCACAGATATTAAAGACACTCTTCCTTTATAAACATTCTTAAAAATTTGTAAATAAAATTTGTTAAATATACATCAGCATTTGGGTCTAAAATTATTAACTATGCTAGGATCTCCTCCTGAAGTGCCTGTAAGTGTTTAAGTAACTTGTTATATTCCATTGGTTCTTCATGCTCCGTGATGGCATCCTTTGGCAATGGGTTAACAGTCACTTTAATGTCTTCAAGCAAGGGATTTTCTTCAGCAGGCCTTGCTTCTATAACCTCTTCTGGCTCCTCCTTTTTACTGTCACTGACAGCTGGGTCCGAGTCAACTGGAGGAGGTTCATCAGCAACATTTATCTCTTCTTCCTCCTCTTCCATGTTTGTCTCGCTGATGTCATGGTGGCCGGATTCAACTGGTGATTCTGAGCAAGACGTACTGTGGTGTTCAACACTGACCTCACTCTCGGTGTACACTTGGGTCATTGGGACATCTGACTTGCCCTCTCCACAATCACAAGCTTCTCCGTTGTGTCTTTTGAAGACTGCATCAGAATCTACCTGTCGACCAAGCCACGACCAGCTCTCATTTGGACTGGTGTAAGTGCTTCCAATGACACTAGGTGGTGCCTTCTTTCTACGGCCAATTCTGTACATGTACACCATACAGTTGAGTAAGAACACGATAATAGCTAAAGCAAACACAGTTAACATCACATACATCCCAATTTCCATGGCAGACGATTTGTCTGTATCCTCTAATTCATTATCTAAATTGCCCATTTCCTCTTCATCATTGTCATAATGTGGGTCATTATTTACATCATCTTTTGAACCAAAAGGAATCTCGTCCAAAGGGATGGAAAAAACTTTATCTTTCTTTTTCCCTTCTCCATCAGACACCTTTTCTAATCCAAAATCATAGGTACTAGGGTCAAAGTTTACATGAACAATTCCCAGATCAACTGAACTGCCTTGTTGCAAGATGTCACCTGTAGTGAGGTATGGTGCAGCTTTGTTTATAGATGTTTCCTCCTCTCCGATTCTTCTCAAACTGTTCTGAACATCCTCAGCTGCGAATGATACGTTGACCGGGTAAATTCTTGACAAGATTACATTAGTTGGTTTGTGTTTTTTGTGGCACATTCTTGGTAACTGAAGCTCTACATTCACAGTTGTTGCGCCCTCTCCAATAGCTATTACACGCGCCTCGCGGATACTATCGTCCAACCTTTCCATCACAATGTTCCGATTGTGACTCACTGTTTTTATATAGTAGTCTTCAGTTGAGACATGGCGTAGTGGAAGAATAGCACCATCGCTGAATCCTAAAGTAACATCCAAAATTCCTTCCTAATAAAAAAAAAAAAAAGTATTATAATAAACGTTTTCCATTTAAAATCTCTTTCTGTTGTAGGTTGTCAATTCAATTTAAATTAATTATGTCAATATCAAACTAAAAATATTTATATATCATTAATAGCAAATCTGTTACAGAATTGGGGAGCTTAAATCTTCCGGAAACTAATCCATATCTTGCAATTTAATATTTGTGTGTTTTTACTAGTGTACTATCAATTGTCTCCCGGAAGTCATCTGGTGATGGTTATCATCACGAGCAGCAAAATAAAATTAGATGTTAAGAAAGCTCATTAAACCAGATACCCCCCCCCACAAAAGTGGCTTCTTCCAATGTAAAACCCCTGTTTAAAAGAACCACATAAAGCTCTGTCCACACTAATAAATTTTATGTCACAAAAAAATGATATCATCATATTATATGGTCACATCACACAAATTTGTCTCAAAATTTGATAGTGTGGACAGATCTTTAGTTATCAGCTTTCATTATGTCATAGTTCAAAAACATCGGTTTTCAATGATTTATAGTTGTATGCCCATATATACTCAAGTGCTTATATGGTCATGATGTGATGTCGTCATCACCATATTTAGACATGTCACATGATTTTTTCAAATCAAATTTGATAGTCTGGACATGGCTTAACTTTTGCGACCACCATATAATATAAAAACACACAAACAAACCTGATATTTAGCAATGAGCTGATCATAAGCCTTCACACGTACTGCTTTCAAACGCTTATCCTCAACATTCTTCACACTCTGCATGCTCAGTCCAGTCACCATGGAGATATGCAAATCGGTCACAGATACTTTATCTCTTCCACCAACAGTTAACTCCTTATGAGCTATTGATTTGGTGCCTTTCAAAATCTAAAATAATAGGAAACAAAAAACAGCTTAATATTAATCATGACATGGATTTCTTTCACATTTTAACTAAAATTTATATGAAGTTTATGATCAATGCATGTATTTTCTGTTATGCCAGGCACCCACTGTGCCAGAGGGTCATCAGCCGATGCGATTCTATGCAAAACACAATGCGACGACGCGCACGCAAAAAATCGTTTTTAATGATGATCCGTTCTAACTGCTAAACATCAACAGATGTTCCTTCGCAATGGAAATGAAAAAAAGAAGAAAACAATCGGCACACGGTGCCGTGACGTCTAGCGCTTACATGGAGTGGCGTTGGATTTGTCGTGCGATGGTCGTGCAACCGTCGTACAACGCAGCGAGTGTCTGGCTTTACATTTAGGCCTGGTTCTCACGAGAGCCCTAGTATCCGGATCGGGAGCTAACCGTTAGCGCTAACTGTTAGCACCTGCGTGAGAATGCCAGATCGGTTAGCGCTAACCGTTAGCAGTATCTGGATACCGCTAACCGTTAGCAGCCATGTGAGAACATAGCCCTATTGTAGTCTACAGTACTCAACGTTGTCTTGTAATGATTTTTATGTATATTTGCCTTGTACTTCACTGGTTAGTTATTGTTGGAGGAAGTTTAATGAAAACAAGTTTATTATCAGTCACTATATTTACTGGGGATTTTATTATACTATAATATGTTTATCTGATTTATCTTCTTGTTATTTATTTATTTTTTTTAACTTCTTTTACCTTGAATGTCATTTGTTTGCAAGGTATGAATTGAGATATGAATAAAAAAAATGTTTACTTTTTGCCTGTCTTCTATTATTACAGAACTAGGCCTAATATTAGAATCCATGTTTGTTATTTAGATAAGACATTATGTCAACTTTTTATCAGTAATTTACTCTATCTAATCACGGCCCACCTATTACAAAAGTACTTTGAGTTTTTCTAATCATGCATATATGATTAGATAGTTTACTAACGGTTTATACATGTTTGTACAAGTCCTATATTTATCTCCTTTGGTCCCTTTAATATTGGGATCATCCATTTTTTAAAATCATTTTCAAGAGAGTATAAAACTTGAGTGTGACCCACTGCTTCCTCAGTGCATGCACTGTTGAAACCCCCACCCCCCAAATTCTCCCAAATTGGAATTCCCAAACTCAACAACAATCATTAATTTAAAGGCAAACAGCACTTTATGGACTAACAATTTGTATTAATACACAATCTTTCAACCACACAGTGTTCTCTATCAGGTGAATTTTCAACAGAAAATGTCAGCTTGACAGGAAAAAGAAATCGGTATGGCCAGCTTCAATCCTACGAGACCAAGCTTACCGGCTTGAATCCCAGTTCAAATCCCATGATAAACAGATCAGTGCATTAAATCTATGTTTAAATTCTTTCGCCCTGTAGTACCTGGTTGCTTGCCAGTGTTCTAATGGAGAATGTATTCATAGATGCCAAAATAAATTAGCAACTAACTAGGCACAGTTCCCAAGAGATTGGAATTTGATCAAGGCATGGTTCAGCACAATATGTGTCTGTATTAAAGGATGAACATTGAAGGCTAATAATAATAATGTCAAGCTTACCAAAAGGCTGTATATAATGCACCAACTACAACATAAATCAACCACCATTTATGTTAATTTTAAGTTAGCTACTTTTATGTATTTGTATAATTGTATCATTACTATCCTTTTATACGAACTATCACTATACTTTTAATTACTTTACTTGTTCTGAATACATTTTAGTAAATATTGTAAACATATTAATATATTCAATATAAAATATAATATATTATTAAGTGAAAATTGGGATTAGCTAAAGAACAATAACCTCCCAAATTATAATTTTTTATCTTTAGATTAATGGAAAATAACAGCGGGGTATATCGAAATGTAAATGACCTACATCCTACATTCCGGATTTTAAGACCTAATAGCCCTGGGATATAAATAGATTTATCTTTATTTGGTATTATCTTTTATTTTCTTTTTGAGTTTCTTTACTTTTTGTTTTAAGTTAAATGCTGTCCTCTTTTTTAATAACTTTTTTGTTTTGTTTCTTTTTGTTTCATTTAATTTTTGTTTTTAGTTTGTTTAATTTCATTATAATTTAGTCACCGGCAAGAACATCTATAGTATTACTTACTGTATATTTAAATATTTAAGTTAAACAAATAAATAAATTAAAAAAAAGCTGTGTAACATTTTGTAAAAGTAAAATTTGTGAAAGTAATTAAACACAATAAAACCTAATCCCTGTAATATAAAAATAATTAAAAAAAAAAAAAATAATAATTCTGAAATATAGAATTATTAATGATAGATTTTATTGTTGAATATTCATAACAAAAAATAAATTCACATTTACCTGAACAGAGACAACGCCATCGGAATGGCCATACACAATAAGATTGTCAACGGTTGCAACTTTTGGGTCACTGGTAGTGATCTGGTCAGTGGTCAGTAGATTGGTCACATCCTCCCTAATGTCCTTGTTAAACATGTAAACTTTCCTCCCTAATCATAGAGATTGGTCAATTATGTCACATGATCTCACAATGCCATATAAAATACAGACTCAAATTATTGCTTTTAATATAATTAAAAATATAATTCTGGCGCTTAGATAGCTTTGTTTATTTGCACCGTATAAATTTACCTATTATTAATTATTATTGTTATAATATTGATATAATATTAATTTTTAAGAAAATTTCTTCAAAAATAGTTTTATTTAATTAGTCTAATAAAAATCAATTTTGAATACTACCTTAAGATTATTTTAATATTTAAAATAAAAATAGGTTGTGTTTACGAACTTTCAACGAAACCGGATAAGTAAAAAATGACATAATGCCCAGAGGGTATGTCATTAGATCGCTCGTTTACGAACCCCAAGTTATTCGGATACGGAACGTAAGGTATGGGCCTTCTCAGCCCAACAAGGCAATTCAACAACGAATTGCCTCGCCTTGCCTACGCTCGAACTCCAACCAATTCTAAAAAAAACCAGACCTTAGAAACTAGAGCCTAGCCAACTGGGAAAATAAAAAAAAAATTACAAAAATAACAAAGGAAAAAAAATAGCCTACGGACTTACTACTACTAAGATTTTATGATCTGAATCATGACATTTTCAAAATGTTAACTATTTATTTTATTTAAAAGAACAAAATGCAGAATGCCTTTTAAAAATCAATTTTAATGTGGATAAAACTTGCAGTAATCATGGCATGACAAAGAGGGCGCTATTATTAGCTTTAAGAAGAACAAATTCAGAAAGCTATTTTTTTGGTAATTTTAGTTTTTAGTATACACTTGCAGCAATGCTGAAATGTCAAAGAGGGCGCTATTTGTCTAATGTGTTACCTGAGTTAGCATGCTTGGTGTAGAAGCGCGTGTAGACTGTCACAGTGGCTTGCTGGTAACGAAGCTTGCACTTGTTATCCGTAAGAGAACGTCTATACCTGACAATGTAAGAATGCAGATTATAAAGGATGGCACTTGCATTAGTTTGTAGCATGACAAAATGATCGGAAGACAGCTTTTTAAAAAACTAGTTTCATTTGATTCATTTGGAACATGCATTATCGGAAGTGTCAAGCCTCCTTCACACCTCCGATGCGGAGGCTTAGTGCATCCGATCACTCATTCTCAAATACATCAACTAATATAGATTACATAAAATGTATGCATCACACTGGAATAGTTTTTCCATTTTCTATTAAAATAGATTACATGGTTTCCCCTTTACAATTTATAGATATCACAGATCTTTGAAAATGTCACTGTCAAAAGTTGTATGATAAACTATTATAAAAAAAAAAAAATGCACTTAACGTAACAATGTGACTAGAGTACCATTTCCCTCCTCAAAAAGATAAAAGAAAAGACGTCAGCCTTACCGTCTCAGGCCCCTGTACGGAACCTTCCATTCCTTGATGAGACTCAGTTTCTGATCGGAGAGCTCGATGGTTAATTGCTCTGGCATCCACACACACAGACCAAGATCAACTGACTTCCCTTGAAACCTGGCTGTTATTCTGACATCTGATGTGCTTCCATCTTCACTACCATCTAAGAACACATAGCTACAGTTGTGTTGAACCTGGAATGAACAAACATCCACAAAAAAAACTTTTAATTTAGCGAGTCTAGTGGCTGAGCGGTAAAACTGGGGTGCCGCTAAATGCAGCCTTGTTTGCACTTTAAAGAACCAATTGCATCTTTCTGAGGAGTAGGGGTTACCCCAATGCTATGGTCCACTTCAGCCCATGTCGTGGAATCATGTGAATTAAGCACCTCTCTCAATTGCTGCTAAAGCAGTCACAGACCACGCCAATTATATGCAATGAGGCAAGTTATAAGTTATTCGCCTATCCTCACCCTTTATCATTTCGTCTTTACCAATCTTGGCGAATGTAAATTATATTTTAAATATTTTTCAATATCTAAAAACAACCAAGTTCTTATCATTAAAGAAACTACTGAAATAAGTTTTTGCAAATTTATTGCAGCAACAACGGAAAGGCATTCCCGGAAAACATTGTATCAAAACTGAAACAATAATTGTAACTACATTTCAATAATTTCCTGTAACATTAAACTAAGGCAACTATAAAAATGAAATAAAAGTGTTTGTTTATTAATGTACAGGAAGCGAAGTTCATTCCATCATACTGTATTCTAGCAGACAATCAGTTCTTTGAAAACTCAAAAATGTTGTATACCTATGTATAGTCATGATATGCCTATATATGGTCATGATACGATGTCATCATGACCATACTTAATTAAGTCACATTTGTTAGTCTGGATAGCACTTTTAAGTACTATCTATCTTTTTAACTTTAAAAGCATTACCCCAATTGGACATACCTTCAATATGTTGTCATCAGCTGAGGAGCAAACTGACTGGCTAGTGACATCCAATACCGCATGGTCCTCTGAGATAGCAAACACTTTAAGTTCAGCCATCACTGGTTCATGGTTGAGGACTGCAGTGTTCAGCAATTCAGATTTCTATTAATAAAAAAATGTATTTTATCAAAGTACATATTTTCATAAAAGTAATACCAGGGCTCCCAAGACTCCCGCATTGGGACAAGTATCTCCATTTAAATAACCTCTCTCCCATGAATTCAATAAATCTGCATGTTTTTATTACTATATTACCCCTTTATTATAATCAATTGTCTCAAGGAAGTCAGTGTTGATTGGAATATCACCATAAGTAGCAAGAATAAATTAGATGTGCAAAGAAAGCTGGTTTAAACAATTTCCTGGAAATTACTTCTTTCTACTTGGGACCCATGGTAGTACATACAATAATTATTAGTATATTTTCAACATGATTAAATATATACTGTATAAGGCAGTGTATGTAGCAAGTTATACTTGATAAAATCCCTATTTGTTAACACAGCATTTCCATGACGCTAGGGAAGGGCACATTCTAACAAAAAGATAGGCAAACAATTGTTGTGTATACCCATTTGTTAATATTAAATTAACTGTTGAGAATTTTGAATTTGTTGTAGTATATAAATATGAGGATTTCCTTAAGATAAACAATACAACATATAAAGAACGACCATGCATCCATATGTTACGCTTCAGTTTTCGTATTATAATATTATGCTAGCAGATAGATGTGGTTCACAGGGCATTGCTTGATATACAGCCAACATGAGTCTCAACAAATAGCTCTTAAAATATCCAAAACATATGGCATTGCTATTAGGCACATACAATATAACCATATAACATGCTTAGTCCAATCTCACTGTGCTATATTGGCATCCAAATTGCATTAGCAACTCCCACAGTTACGAAGACTATTAAATACAGAAACAGAAAGTTTTTTACTTTACCTATATATTATATTATCATCACATTCACATTGTTTTTATTATAAAATTTAAAAAAAATTCCTTTTGAAGTAGTGTATTTATATATTTTTTATTTAATTCTCATCGAAAAATGAGTGACTCACGATTGAACAGGATTTTGGAAGTGCTGTTCTATAAAGTAAATCTTATGTTTAGGCTTAGATAGTGGCTGTTGACAGGAGTTGAACCCAGAACACTGGGATTACAAGACAAGCATTTCTACTCAATAGCTTATATAATACACTACCCACTGCAAACTTTACAAGATGTTTAATTCAGCAAGAATTGTTTTCTCCCAAAGTAAACACCATCCCTACACTCCCTCTCCCCTCCCCCCCCAACAAAAAAAAAAAAAAAAACAAAAAAAAAAAACAAACATGCTGTTAAACATCTGGAAGGTCGAAGGATCACATTCTAGATAACACGAAACCCTCACCTAAGCAACTGAATCGGCTTAAGCTCCTCATACATATCTTACTTTTAGATATTAATCTAGATTATATCAATCCCATTATGTACAATCTCAGCAGCGCAACCACAGAGTATGCACAGTAATCCTTCTTAACCCTTGGCTTCTGACAGGGATTAGTTGGCATATTACTAATGTGTGTGTTTACCGGGGATGGGATTAGGCAATGCACAGCTTATTGTGCTTCTGATCCGTACTGTTTCATCTACACTACAATGTTTAACAAAAACACCTAACCTCAAGTATAATAGTTTATACAACAATACAATAACAACCTATTCAACAAAAATAATTAATAGTTGTAATAATTAATTATAATAATATTAATCATTAGTTTATAATTCATTATTTAGGCTGTGCATATTTCCATTAGTACGGTACATTATTATTTACACAGTATGGTTTTAAGTTAAGCGAGGTCAAACACCAATTTCAATTTTAAGGATGGGCAACTTTTGGGTTATGTAGAGTATTTCAAGTTATTTTCGAATAAAATAATCAATAATAAGCTAATTATCAAAACATCTTTACTATTGTAATGTTATTGTTATATCAAATTTAATTACAATCCTTAAACTACAGTACATGTTTTAATATTGTCATATTTAAAGGTGAAATAATGTTATTCGAGTAAAAAAATATTTTTTTTTTAGTAAACTATTTGTTTTATCATGCTTGTTTATACATAATGCCAAATAGGTTTATTAGCTTGAATAAACCCCTTTTCATCCATTTTAACTATTTCAACAGCTATTCATACTAACCTCTGCAATTGGTATAAGAGCCAACACCTTCCCCCTGCTTAGGTTGATCTTAGTAGCTGTCTTCGTGGAAGTCACTTCACCATTTTTCATTTCATCTATCTTCCAGCTGATATGACGACTATGACTGGTATCATTCATCACCTTAAACTCTACCAGGAATATTGGCACCTCAAGCGGCGGTCTGAAGAATTAAATATATGATAGTATTAAAACGAATGAAAAATAGTATGAAAACAAAGCAGTTCTCCTTTTATTGGCTTACTGTTACTACTGGCAAGTCACTAACTACAGCCTTTACGTCGGTGCTGGTTCCACCCACTCCTCGCCCAGGGTTTGGTTGGTAGAACTAAGTCTTCTAGGATAAGAACTTAAAATGGAGATCCAGTGTACACATCTGACACGTGTGCACTTTAAATAACCATTGCATCTTTCAGAAGTGGGTTACCCCGATGCTATGGTTCATTTCAACCTGTCGTTGTGGAATGATGTGAACATGTAGCCACTCTAAGCGCTTCTTTACGGCCGCTAGGGTCACGGACCACGCCTATACGCAATTCAGCAAAATGGAGCTGCGAGTTATGGGTTATTCCTTTACCTTTGTTGTTTTTTTTTAAATTTTTTTTAAATTTTATTGTTACAACTTTAGAACAAGTCGCATGTAGTCCATTGACTAAAATGAAAAGAAATCGGGAAATGAAAAAAATAACATGACTGGCCATTAAACAATCACAGAGTACATTAACAATATATGGGGAAGAATGAATGTGGTTATAACAAAAAAAAAAACAGTTTCAAAAAATCTTCAGGCTATATAGAGACCATAAAAATCTAAGAGCCAGTGTATCATGCCATTAAATTAGAGTTTTACTGTGGCACATAAATTAAATGTTTATAATCTATGTTAAGGTAATAAATTTTAACAGAAAATAGTAGGAGATTGTGTGCCAGTGTACCATGGAGAATGACCACATTGCTTACTGTCATATACATGTCTATATACACAAGCACATGTCTGTGATGTTATGTTACTAAGGATTGCCGGCCATACAGTAAAACTATTGTGATTTATTTTCTATTAAGAACTCTTGGCCCATGTGCATTATTAGATAAATACAATAAAGTAAAAAAAAATACTTTAAAGTGCACCTGAATAGTAAACTTGAAAAGGATAAAAATAAAGACATTATTAAACTTCTATTACATAAACCACTCATTTATCATGACAATACCTGACTACTTGATAACAAATACAAAAATATTTACAAATTAGGTCCCATAAAAAAAAATTTATCACCCCCTCCCTCATCAATTTAGGGGAAAATCTGATTTTTTTTTTTTCAATCAACATATATTTTTTATTTCAAACGGTCGTTTTTCCATCTATTTTCACTTGAAAAGCTCAGGATTACTTGCAAAAATGTTTACTGGTACAACAAAAACATATTTTTTAAAATATAAATTTGATTCCATTCTAATGACTTTTTATGTATAAGTACCTAATCATTGATTTACTTGTGAACATCGACAAAACAGGGGCGGGTTAGCAAAAAAAAAAAAAAAACCAAAACCACCCTCCCTCATCAGTTTTTAAAATTTGATAGGGTAATAAATTAATAATTTTTTTATGGGGCCTCACCAAAAATTGAGGACAAACCGTTTGCTAATCAGGATGACAGATTATCTTTCAGATAAAGCAAAAAAAAAAAAAAAAAAAGAGAAAAATTTGATGTAGATGTTTTACATTAGAATTACTGTAAATGCAAAAATGAAATTATAATCATAATAAACCATATTATTAATAATTAAATGAATAAACATGAATTAGGTAAACTATACACAAAAGTTGGTTCTTATAGTGTGATTAAAAATCAATAAAAATAAATAATTGCTATAAAACCATAGGCCTAAAGAAAAAAAAATTAATCCTGGGTAAAGTGACTATAGGCCTAATCCTATTTTAGCACTGGATAGTTATCAGCAATAAGGCAAATACGACCTACATAGTACTGTTATCATGTTTACTATAATAAGCAACACTCACTAACAAATATTTGATGATAATCTGTACTCCTATCACTACAAACACATACAATAACATTGATTTGTTTTAAAAAATGGAACATTGTCTACTCTGTTGTTAGACTGACTGATATGAAAATGAACATACTTAGCCTAACACTGATTGTCAGGTGACAAAATATATCAAATTTTTAGACTATAATACTGTATATGCCATTGTAATTTCATTTCATTTACTGGTAGAAAAACACTTATAATTTAACATAAAAAGGCTGGGTGAAAAATTGAATCTATGGTATGAAAGAATAACCAAACACAAGGCAATATCATAAGTAATATCATAAGCATCAATTAAAATTACAAGAAAATCCTAATTAAAAATTCAATTATCAGAGAAGGCTCATACACAATTATTAATAAGGATTAAAGATAAACCATATTACTTTTAAAGATGAAAATAAATTTATAAAAAATATATTTTATATATTGTTGAATTTAAATACTATCGGCAGACTCTGACATCATGTGATGGTTATAGTTTAACAAATAACCTACCACACTCATTTTCCTAGGCAGGGCTATAAAACTGACCATAAGGGCAATAAGTGGCTGTAATTTTGGAAAATTATATTGGAATAGTTTTTTTCCCAAATAAAAAATCCACCAGAACTAGAATGTTTTGATGTTCAGATAAGATTTAGAATGATTCAGTTACAAGTTGTGCCAGACACACAAAGGAATTCAAAACATTTTCTTTACATTAAAATGTCACAAAAAAAATCCCACCACAATTTTATGAAACTCAAGACCTAAGATATATATATTTAAATTTACGTTGTATTTCCATTATTAAAATTCAGGCAACCTTTAAATTTTAAGATTTCTAAATATCAAGTACAAGATTTATGCCGCCTTTCCATCAAAAATGATTCTTAGTCAATCAATCATATAATAAATCTTAACAATGAATGGCTTATGTACCATAAATGTTTAAAAAAAGGTTGAGACTGAAGTGATGAATTGTTGATATACACTGTATTCAAATTAGTAGATTTGAATAGGCACTACAAATTGATTGAAGAACACATTTAGGATTGTAATAAACATAAATACATAAGTCTCTTTGTAATTGTTTCTGAATGGTATACACATAGGAACTCTAAAGATTACTGAATATATTATATTTTTAGTAAGCATAGCATTTTGCGACCTCGTTTGACCTGTTGTTTAGTGCCAGCAATTGGGTTTTGTGACAGTTTAACTGCATATAAAAGGTGGACTCCTGGAAGCAGGCTGCAGACTTTTGGTAATTGAATATCCGACTTGTAGAATATCTAATACTTCATTTTATCTTGACACGGATGATTTTTATTAGCATAAATCACGATCAGAAATACCATAAATTTACTACAAATTGAGAGCAATTGGATACAGGCTTTTTGGAGGTTGTACAAGTTGAGCGGTAAATTAAAACAAAGGTCAGAACTTTTGAAGGAAGTGCAAGTGGACAGACTAAAGCCTGAACGCATGCCACAGACAAAAACAAGCATAATTTATTTCTCCTTGGAACAGCATCCAGCATTTATCAATCTATCACCAGCTTTTCATGTACTTCTTGTCAATAATGATATTGTCACGTTCAGTCGCAGATGAATCTATGGTGGGCTTTTGTGCAAGCATCCATAACTGCGTGATCAGCGACTCTGGAGAATACCGCCTATTGTAACCTAGTAACTATTTCCAGTGTAGTGTCCCGACTTATTTTCCCTTGAGTCATTTGCTAGCAGCCTATAGGAACTACAGATAAATCTCTATGGCTTGTCATGCTGGTTTTGAGGGTAAAAAACTGTTACAATCGTGAATTTGGCAATGCGATTTAGATGAATAGTATCATTGTAAACTGCAGGAGGCAAAGTTTGCAACAAATTCATCAACCTTATCAACCAGCAGGGCCTAGAAAAAATAGGCTAATACTAGATGATGCGAAAATTACTCTATTCATAATATTTTTACCAGCTCTTTTTAAGGGACGATAAAAAGATTTGTTTTGATTTTAAGTACTATACAGACTACATCATTAAATATATTACTGTAGACAGTGGGTTCCACTTTTTGCTCTATTTATAGGTAAACTGAAAAACAAATTAACAAAAACCAGAACAAATTCCATAATTAATTAGTGCCTTTTGTTTAAAATAATATTCTGTAGTTGATACAATAAAATTCCATCTTCTAATACATATGAGTATCATGATTATATTCATCAAATCAAAATATTTGGATCATTAAAGCATTAGGCAAAAAAAAAAAAATGCTTTTCATCATCCTTGAAAAAGAGGATGTAGCCCATATTTTTCTTGAACAAAGGTAGTAATCACACTTAGTTGTATATCTCGGTCTAGTTACACTCTGATAAATAGTGCTTACTTTGAAGTTTGGGTTTCTACAGGTTTTTCAAGTTGTTCTTTCTGTCTTGTGAAAGTAAACCAAGGGCAGCGACCAAAAGAAAAAAATCATGAAAATACTTTGATGTCCGATTAATTATTTCTTTAAATTTTGTATTCTCAATTTTGGAATTTAATCTTCAATTTACGATATCTCTGTTGAACAAGCTCTAATTAATGTGAAACTACTTTATCTTGTTTTGGTTTTGAAGTAAAAAAAGAACAATTTGTAATCTTTTAATCCGACAACTACAAAATTAAATTGAATTTCCATGTCGTTTTAACATTCACAACTACATTAATCCAACAAAAATCTTTAATTATTATAAAACTAGTTCACGTTTGATGGTGAAAATCTTGCGATTCAGTAAACAGTCTTACGGTCTATCTTTTCGGTGCCATAAATAAAATACAAACTTGAATACAGTATTCATGATTTCCTGAGTTGAGGAATAGCTGTCATGCATGTCGTAAGATAAAACACACCGACGAAAAACTAGCAATATGTGCTTATTATGGTAGAATTAAGTCCAATAAGAAATTGAAAGCATATTAAAATTATCAATCAGTAACACAAATTGAGCATTTTCATTTTCAAAAGTTACGCCTGTGAACTAGCTAAAAATAATATTTTACAACTGTCCAAGTAAATTTAGTTTCATCTATCGCTATCATTGACATTTATGTAACTTAACAAGTTGTGCATCAAATCAAGTTTTCAGAAAATATTAAACATGGCTTTGATATGTATGCTGAAGTTCAAATCTTGGAAGGAACAAAAAAGGTGGAATTTTTTTAATAGTTTGTTGGTTGGCGCATTCATTGATTTTATCTTTTCTAATAATTACATTGCTGGTGGCACAATATGTTCTTTTTGAAGAACACAAAAACCGGGTTAAGATTTTTATTGGATGTGCATTTCTTTGTTAAATCATAGTTTATTTGATTAAGATACTTTTTTATACTTAAAATTTTGTATGTAGTCAGGAAAGTAGGACGATACTTAAAAGGTGCACGTTGTTATCAATAGTTTGGTCTTTTAGTAAAAATTTTTTTTAAATACTGCTACTACTTTCTTGGTTTTTATGATACAATACATTTATTAATAATCCTTGCATCATTGTGGCTATGTTCTCACACGGCAGCTAACGGTTAGCAGGATCCGGATCCTAACCGTTAGCTGCCGTGCGTCCATGCCAGAAAATCACGATCCGGATACCAACAATATGATGATCGAATCATTGGCCAATAAGGAACTGGAAATTGTTGATACCGCTAATGGTTAGCGATAACCGATCGGGCGTTCTCACGCAGGTGCTAACGGTTAGCGCCTGATCCGGATACTAGGGCTCTCGTGAGAACCAGGCTTAAAAGTCGTTTTAATGTTCACCTGTTTATTCTTCTTGTAAATAATTAGAGTGTAAAACAGCTGATGTGGGTTCATTTTATCTATTGCTAATACTGTACAGACATTGATCAATGGTAACATAAATCAGAGCCAACAAAGGGTATGCCAAGACTATGAATGATGTATCCTTGATGTAAGCTCTTTCTCTACTTCCACAGACTGTTTGAAAAAAAAAAAACATGATTTCTAAAGTTCTATCCAGATCAAATATGTTGTATGCCCATATATAGTCATGATGTGCCTATATATGGTCATGATGTGAGGTCATCATGGTCATATTTAGGCCTGTCACATGTTTTTGTCCAATAAAACATGATAGTCTGGATGAAGAAAAAAAATATACAGACATCCACTGTCCTTTGCAAACTCCTTGAACCTTTGACGGATTTATGGCTGGTTTAGAATTATTCACCATATTGTAGACCCAAATACAATATTGAAATATGAGAGGAATCAAATAATAAAAAAAAAAAGAAATCTGGTTTATAAAAAAAAACTATTATTAAATAACTTATATTATCACTCAGTGTCTGTTGGAGAAAATACAATTTAAATTAGTCTTTCCTACTAAGTGAGGCTGCTAATAAAGTTTTCCTGGGAGTAAAGCTTTGTGCAACTTGATCCACGGAAAGATTTATGGAGGCATTGGTAGTGTAGAACTTTATTGATTACTCGTAAAATCCTTCTATATACCACAAGAGAGGTTTACTACAGCATAAATGTCACCCACTGAAACTTCTCTTATGTCTTCTTATTTTACGATCACAATCATAAAACATCATGATTGGGTCTACTTTTTTTACGATTCCAATTGCCACATAGTCCATCAGGAAAATAAAACAACCAAGGGTACAATCATCAACCTGCAAATCTCAATTCAAAACAAAGTGGCGAACCCAGCGGTGGCTTTTTTGCCACTGAAATGGATGGAATACATCTGTTGTACATTTTTGAGTGGTTTAATACAAAACTATTATTTTTACATCGTTTAGTGGTTTAGGCCTACATATACTTTCATCCTTTAATCACACAATAAGAATTCGTTCAAGTATGAGTCATAGCTTTCAGGTAGGGAGAAATCATTTTTCGCATAGCGTTAAGTACTGTATTAAAACCCCACAAGTCTCATGACTAAACACGTGAAATTTTTTTTGTAGAAGGGGGGGTGGAGTAAGGTTTGTTGATTTTTGGATGGATGTCAATAAATGGCTTAGGGATTTTAAGAGCAAGGAAGAAAAAACAGCTAACAGCTAAATTAAATTGATTTAATTCATTTAAAATTGATTTAATTAATTGACTCAATTAAAGTCAATTTATTATCCTCATGAAGAATTTTCAGTGTATGCACCAGTTTAAATTTGGGCCCTAGAAAGAGAAATAAAACAAATTCCTTCAAATAAGCTAAAAAAAGGCTCTGATTAAAAGCTGGGTGAATCTTGCTACTGTACTGTATTCAATACCATTCTAAAAATAAGGAAGGAAAGATTTTAACAAGATGGGTCTATTTCGTATGTTGTACTGACTTTTTTAAGACACAAAAAGGGTATTTGATGAAAAACTTGAAAACATTTTAATGAATATATAGATTTTGAATATTTAAAAACTGAGGAAAAAGGTGAGAAAAGATGTGGTTACACACCTTTTCCCCAGTTTTGAAATATTCAAAAATCATATCTCATTAACCGTTTCCAAGTTTTTCATCAGACACCCTTGTGTCTCTCCTCTGGAGCCTGGATTTGAAATTACACTAAAAATTACAACCTTGAAAATGTCTTCCACTTTGAAATGTACTGTAGATATGTCATTCATCTGTGTGCTAATAATCTCTATCGCTTGAAAGATTTTAAAATTAAAGCTGATGTTTTTTTTGCTTTTATATGCATTCGCTTTCAGAAGATGCTGACTGACAAGACAGATTGCTACTTATATTTTGTCTGATCTCACTCTGATTGCTTCTAAATGTTTCCCAATGGAAGCACGCTGGCTAGCAAATCCACAGGACAACAACTACCGACACACGGAAAATGCGTAGCTATCATTTGAAGTTACATTACCATTAAGATGAGGAAAACACAGAGGAGAAAACGTGTGTATCAGTGATGGTGTTTTAAGAACGGCGTGATTAATAGTCTACTCATCTTAGCAGAGGACATGGCTATAGAGACCGTTGCTGAAGTAAGCTGAAAGCCTATAACACAGTTTGTACCCGGCTTAAGAGACCAGGTCAGAACTTTAACAATGCTTTGAAGTGATTTTCATGGCTTAAGCAGGGCTGCTCAAACAGTTCCGACAAACAGGTCACAAAGATAACATATTCAGGATTATTCCCACAAGAGCTACAATTCACTAACAAAAATTCTATAAAATTACCAGTACACAAGTATCGATTCACAAAAACAGTATTTAAAAGATGTCCATATTCATTTAGATTGGCGTCAAACATCTGCAAAATTATTATATAATTTTAACCGCTACTTGCATCTCGTTGTGGTTGACGAGAACAGTATTAATAAATCTGAAGAACAATGGAAGAGACCGTAATAAAAATAAAGTAAATGCAAACAATTCACTTCAAATGGATACAAACTCATTAAGATAACTGGTTCAATCAATTTCATTTAAAACTCCCTTAAGAATTTCCTCCATTTGTTTGATTAACTGAGAGTGTATCGAATTAAGTGAGTCACTTATAACATTGAAAGAAAACTGAACCTTTAGCTCTACTATACAGGATGTAGGCTCTCTGAATCTACTTTTGCATAAACCGCTCACATTACCTTCACAAATTAAGTTCAAATCCAAGACAGATAGAAGCTTTAACAGACAAATTCTCAGAAAGGCATGGTGGCTGGACAGGTGTTAAGAGAGTGGATTTATATAGAGTTTAAAAAACAAAGATTTAAAATAGATTACAATTTGAAATTTTGGTATAAACAAACCAACTCTGATTTTAAAAGAAAAAAATGTCAACTTCTCACAAATAAATAAATAAAAACCATCAATCTAAAAACATTCCTTTTCTGTGCTGCATATAACTGATGAAACACTTTCAGAAGCGCCATGAGCATCATTTTTGGCGGATACCGGCGCGATATAAATGTTCTATTCTATCTAATTTATAAACTGTTTACAATGCAACATCACATTCTTTACGACCACGCAACAGAAAAAGGCCTAAGGATTCCAATTTTCACATTATTAAATAACACACATAGCATTTTTTTTTTTATTATTCAACAAATGTTATTTTCTCCTCTAATATGCTTTTGATAAATCAATTTTGCTAAATGACAAGTATAAAAAATATTTTTATATTTCCCTCTCCTCTGACGATTTTTCAGAAATATAGTTCACTAAACAAGGTAGCGTATACGGTACATGAACTTTTATCTCCACAACACTACTACCTAGAAGTATGTTGCCATGTCTTTCATGTGATCAGATAGGTTGGTGTGATTTTTGCATGGTTGGGTGTTGATCTCAAGGCAGAATGAGCAACGCCTGTTTGTGCAATATAGAAGATTGTGTGCCTCAGGCCAATTCTTAAGCCAGCATACCAGTTTATTAGCCTAAAAAACACACTTTCAGAAATGCAACTACATATAGTAATGACAATTTAAAACCAGGTAGAATTTACAAATAGCAATTTGCTTCTGAGAAAGACTATACTAATATCCTAGTTTAATCTCTATGCATTGACCTGCCACTACTATTGTATTATTGTTTGCTTATATATATGGACACGTCTGAAATAAAGAACTAAATTGAATATTATTATTAATACAAGATTATTGAATACATGCTTTTAAATCCTAGCAAATATTATGGTTAAAACACCTATGCAATGCCCCTCCCTATCCTCAATTATATTAATAGGCCTATCCTTTCTGTAGGATGTGTATTATCAAGTTTTTCTTGAAATTTTAATATACAATTTTATGTTAATATATTTTGATGAAAATATCAACTAGCAACAATGTGATCATGGGTGTTGTGTTATAATATATCAATTGCAAATAATCATAATTTTATTATTTGTTGTGATTTATAAAATTTCAAAAATTTTCTTTTTCTTATTGTCCTTTGAAATACAAATATACTTTACCGTGAGTTGAAAGCTTCTAGCCTCTCCGCTGTTGTCAATGTGAAGGAAACGGTCGTGGACTCTTCATCTGAACTATTGGAGTGTTGCCATGGCAAATCAATGTTGTGAAAATAAATATCGTTTACTTTTAAACCCTTTCTTGGTTTAATTCTGTAGGAGGAAGAAAATAGAATACTATATAAACGAAAGACAAACATCATAGAATTTTACCAGATGCAATATAATTAGTAAAAGCCGAAAGCAAATAAATTGATACGCAATATAATATTACTGTGCTCTTGCTATGATAATCTAAAAAAAAAAAGTTGTCATGCTTGTTTTAATGAAAAAAATCTATGAAAAAATGTTAAAAACTAAGTGATTAATAAATTGAAAAGTGACTGTTCGATTAACATTATTTTTAATATAGTTTTTAATGTTTTAAATCACATTTTTAGGCAAATCTTTTTAACTCTTGACAAGCAGCTTGTTATTGTAGGGGCCATAGTGATGAACAAATATGGTAGGAGGGAATCAAATGATATGGGGTTGAGGCAGTATTTCTTCTCTGTCCTTTCCCTATTGTTACAAGTGAAAAATCGTTGATGATTCACTCCAAATATAGTATCTGCCATCTTTCATCTAAGATGAAGTTGAAAGCTAATTTCAGTTCATACATTAGCTTACTGCAATAAACAAGCATCTTATGATTCACCTTTTTACCAAACCTTACTCACTCCCACCGGCGCCAATAATCAAATGACACTCTATGAATTGCTAATCAACGTATATGAAGGTGAAGGCGAACCTTTTGATGTTCAGAATATTGTATAACCATTAAGCTTTCTTTTAAATGGTTGTTTCAAAGTAGAAAAGTGGAAACAAATTAAATAAGGGTCTTCGTACACAGTAATTGCCAAGTGACCAATCAAAGTACAACACCAGAGGCCTGAGCGTCATCAAATTCAGCTTATCCGGGCTTTATCTCTTGCCGTTTTCATTTTCTCATTTTAGTTGTTCTAGGCCACAGTTCGGGCCTAATTACTATCTATAAAGAGTATAGGTTCCGAGATTTAATGGTTCTTTGATGAAGCCGAAATCAATGACTTCTTTGTACCGTGAATTTTTGTAGATGTAATCTTCATTGCGTGTTACACTGATATGATCACCTCTTTACTTAAAAATTACATCCCACTGTATACACCTAATTTAGAGTTTTGCATCGACTTCCTCATCATCAAATGAATGCCTCAGCTAATTAGTTTTATAGCAGAGAACTTGGGGATTTTTTTCTCTTTCTTTTTCATAACTACCTTTTACACCAGTAGGTGAGTGACCAGATCAATCAAGAACGTTGCAATTTCCCAGTAGATTTTTAAGAAGAATGTTTATGCTCTAATTTCCAAACGTTTTCAGGCTTATAACTCATTAAGCATAACTGGTGTTCAAATGAAAAAAGGCTTCTGAATATTAATAACTAAGAACTAGAGTCAATGACCAGACAACAATAAGATATTAATAAGCTCAGGGGAATGCCGGATCAAATATTAATACCACAATTTATATTCATATATCATTGATGCAGTAGGAAGGGGCATGGTACATCTGTTATTCCAAAAAAAAATCATTCGTAACTTATTCTACTTTTTCTTCCGCTCGTTAAATGCTCGAGAATTTATTTTAAATTCAACATTAATAATCTTTACTATTGGGTCAAAAATGTAAAAGTAATTTCCCATGCCTAACCAATGAAAATCTAGGGTCCACTTTTTTGTTTAAGTACTGTATATATATTTATTATTCAAATAACATTTTTATTGGCGTCTTGTAGTACAGAAACCGATCAATAAAGATAATCTATTTAGAAATCATTGAAAAAAAAACCAAAAAAAACTGTGTAACTAAAAATGGGTTCAACAACCTAATACTAGAAATGGATATTGTACTAGTGGGAATACCCTGTAACTTGTACTCAATATTAACAATGATCTGCACACAATCAAATCCATATTGCTTCCTTTTAGTACAACAATTCAAAAGTATTTTTGCACAATTCTACATCATTGAAAGGTGAGATACAGGTCAAGCAATACAGTTTGCAAGCAGTCGGTACTAATATTATACATCTTATGTTGTTTCAACAGTCCTCCTTGGATTTCTATACATTAATTATTACTGTACTATACTTGCAGAGCGCAGCAACATAAAATGACTTAACAGCTGTTGATGCCTTTAGAGGACTTCATATCAGAAATATTATCTCTTGTCATCACCTCCTAGGCTTTGTTCAAAACACATGGTATTTTCATTAGACAAGCTTGAAAGGGAAGAACATGTTGTGTTTACCACTGGGTTTTCCAACCATGATAGATTGTGCTTCCTACCATATTTTTATCAACTTCAAATCTGGATGGGTTGTGTGGCATTGAGGTAAAAAATAATTTTAAACCTCTATGATTGTCGTTAGCAAAAAAAATGTCCACTAATTAATAACATGGATACTTTAATAACATCTCTTCTCATTTTAAAATGTTATCTACTGTAGGTGCATCCTTTGCCTGGTGTGTTCAAGTGATTAAAACTTATATTTTAAGTTTTCATTTGTGTTCTTGACATTACAGCCATTGTCACTTAGTTTAAATTGAAGTATGATTTAAACAAATAAATATTTGTTATCCTGTCATAAGATAAACCTATCTTCGGGCAATACTGTAATCAGGGGTGGGCATAAAAATCGGTCGGAGGGGCAAAAGTGAATTTTTGATTTAATATCAAGGGCTGCACCCAAACTTTGATGTTTCCAGTGAGCTTCCAAAAACCTCCAAGCACTGCTTTTACACCACTTTATTCTAAGTTTTAATGTTACTTTTTACATATGATTGGTGTCGGGCCGTAAAATACAAGGTGTTTTCTAGCCAATTTTGCTTGGCGGGGCTGCACACATAGGATTTTTAATTCATTGTCGCATTCCGCAAAAAAATAAATTGCTGTCAGGCTGCACTTTGCCCACCTGTGCTATAGATAGACTGATCTGAAAATTCTGATTTATTATCATTTCCTAATTTACTACCATTGATTGGTTTGTAAAAGCTTAAATTTTTTTTTTAATTATGTTTTGAGGTCTCTGACATGCTTATGGTTTTTTTTTTTTTTTTTTTTTTTTTTCTTGACTGCCTCATTTTTTTTTAAACTTTCTTCACAAAATGTGTGAAAAGTTAAAAAATGTGGATTATACAGTTCTACCAATATTTGTTTCTGTTATCATATTAAATTAATTTGAAAAATCAATGGAAAATTTAATCTACAAGATGCATCGCAGACAAAAGCAATAATTCTTGGACATCTACTATCAATGAATATTTAATATATTTTGTTGAGTCTAATATAAATGCAAACATCCCCAGAAAGAGGCCTTCTGTTCCAAATCTCATTGTTATCAACAAATACAAAATAACCCCTCAAAAACTAGTAATTATAGAATGTTATAATGAGAAGACATTAAAATAGGTCACTAGTACAAGTGGGTCATGCAAGTGCTTTTACAGAGTGTTTCTTGAATATTTTTTTTAATGGCTTTTTTTCCCCACGATTTTCGTAATGAATGAAACGGCAACAACATTAGTGTTGAATCAGAACTTAATGCTACTAAGTGTGATTCATCTTCGGTAAAGAGCGAACTGGCAAATTTGAAGGCATCCTTGAAAATGAATATAGGTTTCATGAAGAAGCGTAAACTATCAGTAAATTAAATGTTATATTAGCAAATAGAACATATTTTGGCTGTAATTAAGGCCATATGTTATGCATTGGCTTGGAGCTTTATAACTGATGTTTTACTCTTCGCTTTAATTATCTAATTACAATGCAAATGATTTTACTTATACACAAAGCCTGGTTCACATCGAACTTTTATCCAGATATATATCCACTTAACTTAATTTATCAATTATTTATTTATTTATTTATTTTCTATTTGTTTATTTATTTACTTTATTCATTTATTTATATTTATTTAACTTATAATAAATAAAATTTTAAAAAAATATTCTGATTAATATAGGCTCTTTAATATAAGATATAATATAATTTAATTTTAAAAAATTCTTGGTCCTAACTTTTTTCGGCGCCTTGAGACGATTTTATTGTGGAAGGCGCACTACAAATATCCCACCATTACCATTCCCATTAACTAGTTAAAAGTTTGACGTGAACTACTCAATTATAGCTAGATGAAGGAATTAAGTCACTTAAGTTAAGTGACTTAACTTTACTAGAATAACGGTAAATTAACTTGCTTACAGTAAATTCGGCTCGGATTACAGTACAAGGACACGATTACGTAACATAGGCATCTAAGCCAGTGATGTTTTATTGTACCACCATTACCATCTTCTGGCTGGCAACAACGTACTTTAACAATGCTAACAACAGCATCGAAGTAGTCTCATTAGTCTGGTTTTCAGAAATTATTTGTAATACTATGAGTAAAAACCCAGCAAACATCCGTTTTACGTCGATATTACCAATGACCTTTGCCCTTTGCATCATCGACCAAGTAATAACGTTAAAAAGTCAGATTGCGTATGTTTTTCCAAGTGATAATGTATATTTTTCTTAATAATAAAATCAGATTTATTGTATTTATTTATTGACAATTCGATCTTTTCCATTTCTGCTATAATAGTCGCAATTAATTCAGTTTACCACCAACGCCAGTCGTTAAAATGAGCGCACATTTTTACGATGATGAAATAAAAAAGTGTGTGGAAGTCAGCAACTTATTTGACACCGCGAATTTTTTGAACGAATACCACTTGGTACTAGAGGTTCGTAAAATACAGTAGGTGTTTTATTAAACAACCCTTCCCACCGTGTGACGTCAACGGCCTGAAACTGGCTGACTGTTTATCTGGCTCTAACTTGGCATCGAACGCAATTAGGGGATTATCGTATATCATGTTTCAAGACGGGTATATCTAGATAAAGTTTGATGTGAACCAGGCTTAAGAGAGCATGGGTTAAAAATATATCAGAATTACATCTGACCTATTTCTGGTGTTGTTAGATTTTTATGTTAAAATTGGTTCTTCCACATTCTATACAGTGAGATACTATAGGAAATAAATCAAGATACAGTATAGGAACATTGAAATGGAAAATAGTAGATTATTCTTTTACCAAGTTTGTTGAGACTATTTAATACCTTGTTTAGGGAACCTACCACATGCCAATAATAATGAATTTGAATTAAAAAAAATTTTTATATTTTGCCAATTAACCAATCCATTAGTACACTATTTACATTAAAAAATAATATTATATTTTTATTTTCTTCTCCGTCTGGATGTTTTTGGCAAAACTTTTGCTAGATAAGAAAACAAAATTTTATATTTATTTTTTTCCCGCCCTCCTCTGACATCTTTAAAAAAAGAAGTTCACGAAACAAGGAATAAGAAAGTTTCGCCTTACATATAAGGTAACAGCATATAATTTCATGTGAAAAAGTACTGTTCTAATCTATTTCAAATGATTGGTTTATGTATTAATTACATAGTTAGTAATATATTATATAATTAGATAAATAACTTACTTGATAGAAAATGAATCTGCTGCATAATCTTGAGGAATGCTAACGGGGATGAGAAATCCATGAGTGGGGTTCACGTCTTTGTTGTCGGGAACTTTGATGATAATTCTACTGTCATCATTAACTGGAGTATAATGTCCCACTAATGGTTGAAGTGGAATTTC
Source organism: Anneissia japonica (assembly GCF_011630105.1). Taxonomy (NCBI): domain Eukaryota; kingdom Metazoa; phylum Echinodermata; class Crinoidea; order Comatulida; family Comatulidae; genus Anneissia; species Anneissia japonica. The sequence goes on from NW_022726160.1 coordinate 659,679, forward strand.
TCCTAAATACACAGGGGGCGCTTGTCTTGTTTCCTCTACTCTCTGCGTAGTTGACATTGTTCTACTTTTCAAGCTATTACCTTTTCGCCTGCATTCACCTCCGACACTTTTTGATATACTGTACGACAGTTGCATTTTTGAGTTTTGATATGAAGTGTCTGATATCTCTAGCCACCAATCCATTGGTATTGGGACGTCGAGGAAACAGCAGCCCGTTGATTTACTAAGCATGCATGATGATAGGATCTCTCCCTTTGTGTAAAAAATGTGCAGATCAACACAAACAGCCAAATCATGCAACATACTAAACTGTTTATGATCCAAATGAAAAAACATGTTTAAACTTGGACTATATGCTTGAATAGTTTTTGTTAAAATATGAGTTTGTATGTTCAAGTTATATATTTCAGTGCTATTGAATATTGAAAAGTCACTCTGGAAAACACGAAAAGGTCCATAAGATGCTTGAACAGTGCCCCCATAGGGCTGTACATCTCCAACTAATTTGTCTACAAACAGACCATGCCCACTGTAGGTGATATTCTTGTGAAGTAAGATTTCCTCGGCATTTATTTTTCGAGCTTGTATAAAGTACGACGAGTTTGTATCGGACACCAGGTCAGCGGGCAAGTAGGTTGATTGAGGTCGTATACTTGATGGCTGGATTGATGTTGCCGCAAAGCCTATAATAAATAAAGACATCAAATACATTTATTGTTCAAATTATTGGCATTCTCATTATTAAATTGCTTGTATACGATCAACGTACTTTCATTTATGTCTGCATTATTAAGGCTACATTTTTGTTAGTCCTCATTTGCATAAATATAAAAAAAATGCCTAACAATGTACCATATGAATGAAAACAATAAGCAAATGGCATCTGATAATACTAATGCAATACCATTGTTTTCAACTTTAATAGCAGTGCTGACTTTACTTGTAATAATAAAAAAGTAATTTTTACTGAAATATGAATAATTATTTTATAAAACTTGATATACAGTAATACTCAGAGGCACAGAATAGATAATTATATCCAAAGGATCCATCAAGCATATAGAAAGAATAAACATAATAGAATAGTGTAGTTGGTGTGAAATTGACTTAACTGTAAATATCAGGAATTATCATTTGCGTATTAGAGTGTGACTCATCCATCACAAATTTACACAAAGACACACAAGACTTACTATTGCTTGCAAGGGGGTGGGAGAATAAATAGGCTTAGGTCTTACCATGGAGGTCCCACACTTGTCTTTTGAAAAAGAATAAGGATGTATTAAAGTCAGGCACCAGAGGAAAATAAAATTATGGTATGTTGCAGAACAGATTTTCTAAAGACAGAAACAAGTTGTTTGACGAAAAACGGTTAATGAGATACAGATTTTTAAACTGGGGGAAAAAAGGGGCGTAACCAACCTTTTTCCCCCAGTTTTTAAATATTCAAAAATCTGTTATCTCATTAACCATTCCCCAGTTATTTGTTAAACAATTTTTTTTCTATCTTAGAAAAACCAGTTATACAACATATAAAATTCTTATTTTTTCCTCCAGGACTAACTGTTACATTTATATTACTAATTACAGTAATTGGTTTATCCAGGTAATTATTCATGACAAAGACTAGTAGTACATCATTAGCCAATAGTAATTAAGTAAAAATTTTGACTGTAGGATATTAAGAATAATAATAATAAAAATAACATTAAGTATAATAAAATAAACAATAAAAACAATAGTATAACAAAAAAAAAAACAAAAAAAAGTGCGGTAGTAAAAACGAAGACAATAATAGCAAGATTGAAAGGTTACAGGATCTGTGGATATACAGTACCTAATATTTAACTGAAGAACAAAGTGGCCATTACAAAGTAAAACAAGGTAACTGCACAAAAATATAACAGTAGTTAAGTTGTTTTGCCATATTACGGCCGAAAAGCAAACGTTTTACACTGTAACTTATACGGATGGTAATTAAGTACAGTACTCATTATACAAATGGATTTGTATTATGTGGTTCATGGCTGCTATCTCAATGCATTTGGATACGACATTAACGAGGTTATACAGGAAATGAACAGGAAAATCATAATGAGTAGATATTGCAATATTATGAATATGATATTATATGACTAACTAAAATAGGAAGTTACTATACAAGAATGACATAGATAGATAGTATTATATATCGATTATGAACTTTGCATGCAGATGCAGTAAAATTGTCATGGCATAGGTTTTGCACATATTGAACTATTATATCAAAGAATATTTAAACAATATGATGTGACAAAGGCGGTCTACATGTAGCATACAGTAGTACGGAAACCAATTCCACAAACTTTCTCAGCCCCGGGAACTGCTAACCATCAGAGCTACAAGCAGTGCTAAATACCTTTATTTAATTTTTTTGTTTGTGTATAATTCTCTTTCTTCTATACATTGTCCTAGGCCTGTCTCTTATACACATCTAGATGTGTATAAGAGACAGGCATCACCAGGCTGTCTCTTATACACATCTAGATGGGTATAAGAGACAGATTATGAATATGATATTATATGACTAACTAAAATAGGAAGTTACTATACAAGAATGACATAGATAGATAGTATTATATATCGATTATGAACTTTGCATGCAGATGCAGTAAAATTGTCATGGCATAGGTTTTGCACATATTGAACTATTATATCGAAGAATATTTAAACAATATGATGTGACAAAGGCGGTCTACATGTAGCATACAGTAATACGGAAACCAATGCCACAAACTTTCTCAGCCCGGGGAACTGCTAACCATCAGAGCTACAAGCAGTGCTAAAATACCTTTATTTAATTTTTTTGTTTGTGTATAATTCTCTTTCTTCTATACATTGTCCTAGGCCTTATGATGTAACTGGCTTTAATTTTTTTTTTTTTTTTTTTAATTTATTTTCTTCATTGATTGATGTGATCTTATATTCTTTATTGTTGTTTTGTGTATGGATGCACCTTGGCTATGATGCATGTGTGCAGCTGTTTCGAAAGCAATTTTCCAAATAAATATTATTATTACCATTATCATAAATATTATTATCATTATTATTATTATTACAGTATATATATATATTATAATATAAGGAATACTGTGCTGTAGCTGATTTTGTGAAAATATTTCTTAAACTCTAAAGCAATGATTGTTTCTTGTAAATAAAACATAAACTATGCCTGTGTATCTACTTATCAATTTACTATCTGTTTGTGTGACTTGTGACATTTTAATTAAGTGTACTTTCACCTCTATAATGATTGGATATTACACCACACAACAATTAAACAGTTCCAGTAAGCAAAATTAAAAGGATTAAAATCAGCTTTGCTAAGGTATTTGCCAAACTAGCCAAAGGCGAAATCTGGATGTAAGACCTCCTACGGTTCAGTCTGCCCAGAATGTAATGAAGTTCAGGCCTTAGCATTGAACTTCACAAGGCCCGAATAAACTCACGCTGAGGCAGTTGTTACATTACTATCACTCAAACAGTGACCCGTAAAGATGAATTCATCGGTAGATTTGTTGCATCTTTCACGAAAACAGCAGGCAAAAAATACCGGTATTCTTTAAAAAATTGTTTTTATCTTATTTCGAAATATTAATAGAATATGTTACTTTGTTAATACATATTTTTTATGAATTCTATCTATACAGGTAGTACTGTAGGTAACATTTCAATACATTAGTTTCTACACAGAAAAAATGATTTCACAAGGAGTTTACTGTATATATAATGGGCCTTGTTGCCATTATAGAATGCACAGACTATTCTACTAAACGATCATTGCCATTATAGAATGCACAGACTATTCTACTAAACGATCATTTACAAGTTTTGCTGATTAAATTCGGCTGAGAATATAATCATGAATTTTCCCTTCACACATCATCCAGACACAAATCGCATATAGTTGAAGGAATATGTGTTTTTAACACGTTTACACTGGCATGCACTAATTGAAGTACTACAGTATGATCAATTAGCCATAAACAATAAAACCAAAAAATTGTGGCAAATTACAAAATCAATGAATCGCAATCCGTTATTTTTTCACCACACGCCAGTCGTGTAACTACTGCTGTGGACAACCGTTGAAGAAGGTGTATGAGAAACCGATATGCCTGACAGCACTCCACAACGACCTTCAATAACTCCAAGGTCTGTGAAACATATCGGAAACGAGTAAACCAATAAGGTGCGAAAAACTATTCAGTTAAGACAGTGTTAAGGAATCTAAGTAATGATATTTTCCGAGGTGGGTAATAATCTGTTTATGGAGTGCTAACCTAAATAGGTTTCAATTTCACGGTTCCATTTTATTCGCTTATTCAAGGTTATTGATTGGCGAGTTCAATAGCTATATGATTGACATTTTCAGAGGGAGAGTTTTGAAGGAAATTAACATTGTGTTGCAGCTATCCACCTGTAGGTTTCAAATTATTTTGTCGAATCAAAGCCAGTGAGGTGGTAATAAGTAGTTTAAATAAGTAATCAGGCGTGATAACATGATATGCCTTTAATGAATATCGGTGTAAGCAGTGCACATGGTATTCACTACAGTACGAGTGTTGGTGAAATGCTGGTTTATTTCCCATGAGGTCTAAAAAAAAAAAGTAGTTGAACCATCCCAGTTACCCTATTTCGTGGTGTATCAGGCCATCACCAGGTTCATGGAATGGAGTCGAAAAGGGATCGGCTGAACCCCAACTCCCCCCATCCCACCACCAGTTACAGGCCTGTAATGTTGTATATAACTTTTTAATTTAATTTCATGGGAAGTCGTCAACCTATTTTTTTTGTGAGGGTAGTGCATTCAGCTAGAACTAATCAAATGGCACCTTCCTTACATACAAATATATTTTGAATACTATTTCATTGGTGAAATGCTATTGAAATAAAATTTCCATCAGATAAAAAAACCTGATATTCATACATGAATGAATTTGCGTTGATTGAAACCAATTTTGGTTGCTCAAATCAAAAGTTCTTCTTTATCTCTCATCTCTAGAAAGAACAAAAACTGTTGTTCAAAAGAACAAAAACTGTTGTTCACAAAATAATCCTATTTAATACAAGGTCGATGACTTGATTTTTTCCCATCAACTTTATAAAATTTGAGAGAACATTAACCTGTTAAACCCAAAATTCAATAGTGCTAGACAGTCCTTTCAATTTGCAGTATGTTTTTAATGCAGTTTTGATCTTAATGCAAAAGTCTCCACCTGGGTACAAGCCCACCATCTAAATAGAGGTTTGCAACAAAAAATTCAACACTTTGCATAATTAGTCTATAGGTCCTAAAATTAGGCCTGTCACGCCAAAATTGGTCTGGGCAAAAAAATGTCCAGCGGACAGATTTCGGCCAAAATTTTTCTTGACAGGCCAACTACTAGGCTAGTCGTAGAGCTGGAAGCATGAAGTAACTTGTTGGCTTTGGGAACAGTGTAAGTTTTACCCCGGCCCAGTTTCATGCCAAAGAAGTTAAGAATTTTAAAATTAGTGGACTTGCTTTATAAATTACCAGCTTTATTATGTACATGGGGTAAGGCAAGACTTCTTTTATACCAGCGAAACCTGCCGACTGCAAATATTGATGATTTCAAATAAAAAATTTTTTTTTTTGGCACACCCTCTGCCAACGAAAAAGTGCAAAAAAAACGTTTCATTATTTTTATTACACCCTCCACTGCCTTGAAATCTCCAAATATAAGATGTATATTTCTTCCTAATTATATCAGTTAGAAGCATTTAACCATCCTATTTTACATTCACCAATAAAATTTTATTTCTATTTTCTTCGTTGTCATATTTTTTTTTTACATTTTAGTGTAAATACATTTTAATGCAGCCTAATTATTAATGTATCAGTAGAAATTAAAGCTGATTTGCCTAATAAAAACATACCATTACTGTATGCATTTGAAAAAATTGATTAGGAGCAGTAGGGGAAACATTCAAACCCATGATCCCAAATTTATAATCTTGTTATCATTATCAAAGAACATTAAGTTTCTGTAGATATAATAGCTGAATAATCCAAACAAATCATATATAAACAAACCAACATAAACTACAATATAGCAAATTTTAATAGCTAATCGAATATTTCCAGTATTGTTTTACTGTAGGCCTATATGTAATTGTATGGCAATTTCAAACCACCGAGAAGCAGAGATTAGCAGGCATTTTAAACTTTGGTTCTTTTACTTGGGGATCGGATTCACCACTAGCCACCAAGCGCAAGCTCTGTGGTCTAGTGGCTAAGACATCAAGCTACTGTAGTTACCTGGAGGTTGTGGGTTCGATTCCCACCTGAATCACTTGTGAGATTCTTTTACGCAATATTTGGGAATGTACAGTATTGAGCATTCAGTACACATAATACGTCAGGTATTTTTTTAGTTGTGCATTCCAAAAGAATTTTATTTATTTATTCTTTGAATATGTGGAGACTGCATAAATTATTCATAATTCAAAAGTACAAAGGTACTTGAATTTATATTTTGATATTTGCAACATGCAATCATTGAGTACACAATCATTATAAGGGTGGTAAATTTTATGATCAGGTTTCAGTTCCTCCTTAACAAATTATTAGCATTCTTAATTGTGGCCTATTATCAACAATCATTTCTACCAAGCGAATAAATCTATTGAAATGTCTACCAGAGAGTCAAATCAATGGCTGTTTTTTTATGATAGCTGCCCGGTAATGACAAAAAACTATAGACATTTTCAGTAATCTAACAGGGCTAATATCGTTAAGTGTAGCAAATGAGTCCAAAGTCTTGGCTACAATTACTCTACACAGGGTCATCAAGCAGAAAATGATTCCACACACTGCTCAGCTGTTTACCAATTCACATTTTATAGCCAGCATTTTATGGTCTAACTGAGATAGGCTTGACTGTTGATTGCTCCCTGTGATTGTACACATTCCATTTGCTAGGATATTTACGAGGATGCTCTTATATTATTATACCTCCATGATGCTATGAAGGAGGAGGGAAGGCTGTAAAAAATCACTATAGAATGTTAGATACAAAGACCTTCTGTAGATTGCAATCATCTTACAGCATCAGAGTCATGTCACAATAAAATGGAACACGATTTATTAGATTGCCTGGCCTGTAACTTTTTATATCCAGTTTGTAATAACACCCTTCAGAATCACAGGAGCCAACCTTATCCTTAAAATGTATGCAGGCTTGTACTTAATGTCAAGAGATATGGATAAAATGTAGCACTAAAAAAATTGATGAGAATAACCTTAAAGGAATTTTCATCATGAGATTTATTGCATTACCAATTTGAAGTATCAAGCTTCTCAAACAAAAAAGCCCACCCAAAATTAGAACATACATTAATACAATACACCTTTTCTTTTTTTTTCTTTTTTTATAAGAACCAGTAAAATTTTGCCCAGGTTCAGTATTCTTATAAAAATGTGTAAAGACTAAGATTTTTATATTGCCCAGCATTTGCATTGTTTGCGTGTTCATGTTGTGTGGAAGGTGGTGAAATGAAATGATGCATTTTCAAATTGTATTATTAATTATCATAGACCTATATCAAAATTTCTTAGGTATAGCTCTAAAATTTTTTAGTAGTTTGAGGGTGTCGCAAATTTTCAATTGCATGGTTGCGGGGCTGCTTGTGCTTCGCGCCAGGAGACGACTGTTCTATTATTTTCTAGGGGTGTTTTTCGTGAGAGAAAGAATAGGCAATTAGTCGGTTTATCCAGGTAAGTATTCACAAAGTAGACTTTCAAAATCACTGTGCGAGTTGTGAAGTTACTGAGTTGATACAGTAAACACATTGACATATACAGTACATACAGTAAATCAGAATTTCTTAAAATCCTTTTTTCAAAATATCCATAAAAAATACCCTCAGCTTTATCCAATACCAACCTTGCCAAAAAAAAAAAACAAAAACAAAAACAAAAACAAAAAAACAAAAAAACTTCAGAACAATAACAATAACGATAACTTTAAAATTCTCTGGCCACTGTAAACTGGTCTGAAAAGGGTACCTTCCCCTGGCCTACTATTCTGATCAACATTTCTTATGTACCTGTACTGTACAGTAATTGTATTTTTAACATGGTAATAGTAACTTTGCCTATGTTCTGATCAACATTCCTATGTATGGTAATAATTTAACATGGTAATGTAGTAAATTTGCCAGTAAAACCTGCCATTAAAATATTTTTGTCTAGCTCCCAATATTTAGATTAGCTGTAACAGTTGAAATTATTCTTACAAACGCAATCAGATCACATACATCAATCTACAGAGAAATGTACCATAAATGTATCATTAAACAGTTGTTGATATAAATTATCCAAAAACCTGTTTTTTATAATGCAGAATTGCATCAAATCCAGGAGCCAAGTCATGTGTTCGCATAAATTGCACAAACTCCTTTTATTCGATTATTTATCATTTCTACAATAATATTAAATGGTTTCATTTATATTACAAAAGAATTTACAATTTGTATTTTGTTAATGTTACTCATACTGTACCATTGTTAATGTAAATCAGGAATTCAGTTTTAAATGTGTATTTTGGAGATATACTTTTCTTTTTTTTTATAAGGACACATTTTACAAGAACACAGAATCTGAAATTGCTTAAAAAATAAGAACAAATTGACGCTCTGGTAAAATGTCAAATGAGGATTTTAAATCTAGAAAAATACCCTCTATAATACACTAACAGTAATATACTGCTGTACAATAATTTTCTACCTTTGGAGAAGTGGGTAAAATAGGAACAAAATAAGAACATTTTACGCCTGAAATTGGAAAAAAATAAGAACACTGAATCTAGGCAAACGTTTACTGGTTCATTTTTCTTTTAAGTGTACAGTATTTTAGTAGGCCTATGTCATTTTATCATTATGTTATTATATCTACTGTAATTAGTGGGAATGCTACAAAGATGTTATTGCTACATAAAAATTAATTTTATTTAATTTGACAACTTAATGCAGGTAATTGTCTACTTGTACAGTAAGTATCTACAAGAATCAAATAAATTCAACCGAAATACAGCCCCTTGTTACAAATGTTATCTGACCTGTTTGCCGTAATTATAACCTTTGGTCTATTGTTACACTTCAACCAGCTGAGAGGTATGATAAGAATTGTTGATTATTTCTAAATGTTGTATGCAAGGTTGTCAAATAAAAAACAAAACAAAACACTGCACTGGTATCAAAAAAATTACTTTCAAATATTTTAACTCAGCTGTTCTCTGATTTAGAAAAAATGCTTATGCGGTTGGACACAAATATTTTCTCCACAACATTATTTTTTTCCTCTAGAGCAGAAAATACTCATTCCCCACCCCGCTTCCGAAATTTTCCATCCCACTCCTCATTGAATGAAATTATCATGGAGGGTGTCATATCCAGTACTATGTTATGTACTGAAAAGGGGTATTAATTCACAGAGAGTGCTAAAAAACCTTATAAATAAATGTCAGTCAATGGCTAAATATTTTTTTTAATTTCTTTTAGTATAAAACACAGGGAATGGAGATTTTTAGATTGAAAAATAACAAATAGGAAATCATAAATTTTATTATGTATTTTATAACACACCATTTTAAACTACTTTAAATTGTTTATTGATTACATTTTGTAGCTCTGAATGCTACATGCACAAACAATTTGTGGATCTGTAGGCCTACAGTTACTAATCAATGAGTCTGAACATACTGTCTTTGTTTCTTTATTATCCATTCTATAGACTATGGAATAATAGGAACTCTCCATTGTCTTTAAGATTGTAGTACTACTCTTTCCTGTAAACCCATTCACTTTATTTAAATTTTTTCCCATTCTATTTTTTTTTTTTGTGCATAGTACCGTTAACCCCGCCGTCTCATGAAAATGATTTTAAAAATTTCCTCAACATAGGTCTACTATAGTAGGACTAATACTGTACATCCAAGTACAATGGATAGCTTAGTAATTTGAAAGACATGATCAAATTAATGAATAAATTATGAAATCTAGAATGCAATTAACATACCTGTAGTTCATTTTATATTGTTATACAATGTCTTAACTAAATAATATTTAATAATAATGTTTTATATAAATATGAAATAAAATAACAGCTAAAGTTAATACAAGTTTATCAGATCTTTAATTTAGTCTCACAATGTAAAATGCAGAACCTTTCTTTTATACTGTATAATAATAGTATCAACATCTGAACATTGGGAGTGCGCATTTTCCTTTTCTTTCGTGTTCGCGGTCTGTTTATTGCCATTTTTGTCTGCCGTCCCACTTCATTACCCGAATGGCTTGTTTGTTTATTGTATTTTTATTCTATTTATTTGTTTTCCTGTTTTTCAAAATGATACGTGGTCTGACACTGTCTGCACCTTGAGAATATTTTACTACAGAAGGCACTCTTCAAATATTCTACTGTACCATTAGCATCCATTCCAATACTATCCGACAATGTTATACTAATAATTTGGAATCATGTTATTACTGCTTCTAACCTACAGCCCCCCCCTCAATCCATTACAAATCTGACTCATCTCCTATTATATTCACTGAAAAAACCATGAGACAATTGGGGTTATGAACAAATACAAGAAACATGCCAGCACAAGTTTTATTCTATATTTGTCCTGCGGCTGTTTCGGCTTCACTATACTTTCAGCTCTTCTCAATAGGCTCAATTTCAGAACTCACCAAAAATCTATTCAAGGCCTGATGACTTTGTTTATGCCTTGTTAGAGATGAATAGAGCCGACAAACAAAGCAAGTACCTAAACCTGATTCCTCTATGCTGAGATCAATCGTAACCTGCATAGTACTTTAAAATTAAAAATCTACCTGCATGCTGGTTGTGAAAAGGGCAAGAGGACTTCTAAGCCATTGTATGACAGTAAATGGATTCTTTTGTGATGTAAAGAAGATGAGAAGGATCACCACTTTGACTTGATTAAACTTAACAGTGTCTGAAAGGGAGCAATACATAAGTATTGTGATAGATTTCAAAGCAATGTAGCAGACATACCTTTCAGAAAGAAAAAAAAGTGTTTTTGAAAAGGGGCTTAGGTTGATTGTTGTCAAATGCAATTTAGTTGAACTTATTTCAAACACTTAAGTAGATATGTATGAGAGGGATAAGGGTTGGTTTATTGATGTTGGCTAAACCTACACAGCTGATCCAAGTCACGATCAGAGTAAAGAGTCAGTAGTACTGCTGTCACTGCACATTATGCAATAAATCCCATAACATTGTAAAATTTATATAATGGTACAAAAAACAACAGTATTGATTTATTATGTACAATTTGCACTATGTTAGTTTAGCCCCAGAGGTTTTTTAGTATGTATTTCTCTCTTTTTGGTAATGTGGTATATCTAATAATAGAGATTCTACTTATTACATTTGTACTGTTTAGCGGTTTAAGCCCACCTCCCTTCTACACAAGATTGAGCTCATTTTTTTTTTTTGGGGGGAGGGGGGGGGGCAGG